>NC_086373.1:21336202-21636202 GCF_036588685.1 Mytilus trossulus | reverse complement strand
CAGGGTTATTTATTAGATGAATTATTAAAATGACAAGTTGCTCGAAAAGCAATATTTATGTAAGTGGAATTGAGAAATTATGACCATTTGACCTCTCAAATTCAAAATATTCCATTTGTAGAAATGTACACACAACATTATTCTCTCTATACTTTCTATTTATATATTTTTTTGAGTGTGTGTATCATATTTGCATAAGAGTTTTAAATATTTTCTTGTCATTACATCACTTGATTGGAAAGCTGCCAGATAAAAACAAATCTGTCAAAAAGGACTATACGACGTTCAGAACGGTAATTAATAAATCGTAAAGCAGCCTCTTCTAGAATGAATAAATATGATCGAGAGAGAAAAAAAGAGTTGAGATCGTATAAAACTACCGTAACACTGTTATATGTTCGCGAGTCTGTCCGTTGTAAGGAACCGAGTCACAACATTTGTATTAAGTTATACTTAAATGATTAGGTTTTAGTCGTTTGGGAATTAAAGTATCTTGGTCTGATAAATTTATTTTCTTTTTCAATTTCTTAACTTTTATATAGACATTTGTCTATTGTCGGAGTCCTCTGTTTCTCTATCTTTTGTTTTCTTACGTTGTTTAGTTGCTACGTTATACAAGTATATCCAACGTCTGCTTTTATTAATAAAATCAGTCAATGTAAACAACTTCGTATAAACTGTCATGTTGGGCGTTTGATTTAATTGTTGCCTTCCTTCAATATCTCACATATGTTGTGTTCCATGGAAATATATTGCTAACTGGATTAGCGCATACACCTATGCATGGCTGATCAGCATGTTTGAATACTCATTACGCTTACGTCATTAGTTAGGAGAAAGGTAATAGAAAGAATATACGGTATGGGTTTTGCTCGTTTATGAAGTCTGAACATGACCTTTAATTGTTAATTTCTATGTTATTTGGTCACCGGTGGTGAGTTTTCGCATTCGCAATCATACCACATCTTTTTTTGTCTTATATTGTATTCAATATGCTAAACTAAGATCAATAAAAAATGTAATAAACCGAAGTCAGTTAAAAAACACAAGTCAAGTTACAAAGAATAAAGTAGGAGTCTGCATGATAACAATCTCCTACATTACATGTTGTATGTATCACCCGTTGAGCACTTTCAAAGCCATATTCATAATGTTAGTTGTCGGTGCATCGACACTGATTTGATTTATAACCGCGCTTTATCAAATTCCCCTTTTGATAAACTATGATTCTTACTCTTTCAGGTCAGATAGACATTCAGTGGATTCAGTTATTCTTTTTTGAGCCTCTTGTCCATGTTGTCATTATATATTCGATTTGTCACACATCCTTAACTTCTTAATTCTTATGTTTCAGATTTTCTCATGAAGGCAGCCCAGCACCTCAGGGTTTTTCCTTTCAACAGCAAATGTCAAAGTTGAGTGGGTTCTTTTGTAAGGAGCAACCCTTTCAATTCAAATGCTCTAAAATATAAAATATAAGGAATTTTAAAATAACAAGGCTATGCTATTAAATATTTCAATTTAAAACAACCAGTTATTGCTCTGTTGTCCTATATTTTTTTAAAACTTAATGTCGGAATAGACGGTTAGATAATATTATGGTGGTATGGGTGTCTTTCGCCATCTTGGATTGTAAAAAACAGAGAATCTAAGGTCCATATTTTCTATCAAGTTAGCAAAATTTGATGCAGGAATGCAGATTTTTAATGTGAATTTTCATTTCAAAGAACCAATTTATAAGAATATAACTTATAAATATTAATATTTTTACAAGTGTAGATTATTTTTGGTTGTTTTTTTTTTTATAATATTTTCAAATTGGCAATTTAAGGGGAGGTAACTCTAAAATAGAGCATTTTCTGAAGGACTCTACATGAAATTTTCCTATTTTGTCTTTTAGCCGGAAAAAACGTACGGTGACTCTTTTCCTAATTTATTTTACAGTTCTATCATTTTGTTTAGTTTCTATTCACAAAATGTTGTTTTTTCCTGTATAATCCATACACAATTTGTCATTTTGTCACAACCTGTAGCTTGAGAAAATGCGCGCTGACCTATCATTTTTATAATACTTTTGAACATGTATCAATAGATACTACATTTTGACAAAGTATGAACAAATTCTATCATTTTTATTTTAGACTCCCATACCACCTTAAGTAAAAAAAAACTTGTTATAATTACAAAGAATCAATATATCCTCTCTTTTTGAGATTGATTTGGCTTACTGGATATTGATATAGACTAATTATTCTCACATATATGTCAGTAAATACTGACAAACACTTGTTATTCATTTAATATAATTAATGGTTCATCGTCTCTGCCTGATGTGACAAAAAGTACATGCCAGTTGTGATAAAATATTGAACATTGAAGGTACAATTAATAGGATTGTCTTGTAAAATTATTAACATCGACATTTCTCAGAACAAAAGATAGTGACCATTTGTCTCGAAATTGGTATATACAGACGGAATAGCTAAAGGCTCACTAGTAATTTCACGTCCAAAGTAGACACAATAAACTATTCTAGACAATGTAGTTTGCTAGATTTCGATAAACTTCATCTTTTCATCGAACTAAAATTCGACGTAAAATCCTCACATTAATCCCGTTAAGATAAATTGATTCTGAACTTTCTCTCGACAAATTCTCTTTAAGTTAGAATTACATCCCTTATATCATATATACTGCAAAAACATATAACAAAATTACTAAACTACAAGGAAAAATCAAAATCGGAGCGTCCATAACAAACTGACAAAGCAAAAGTTATCAACCAATGGATCGAGTGAAAAATAACTGCCACTTTTATGACTTCGTACAGATATATCCCCAAAAACTGATGAATTAAAACTGGTTTTGTAGCTAGCTAAAATTCCCACTTTTATGACAGTTGTTTAAAGTTCCGAAATACTGACCAAAGTTTGTGAGCAACCAAAACAAAAGTAAAATTCCAAAAATACCGAAACCCTAGAAAATTTCAAAACGAATGTAGGTATTCAAATGTGAAAATCTGAAACACATTGGACGAACGGATAACAACTATCAAATTCCTGACTTGGTACAGGCATTTGACTATGAAAAAAGCTGGTTTTATAGCTAAATAAAACTCCCACTTGTAAGACATTCGCATAAAATTCAATTATATTGCCAACGATGTGTGAACAAAACAAACAGACCAACCTAATTTTAATAGGTAAAAATGTCAAAAATAGGGATACAGCAGTCAATATTGTGTTATACTCTTAATCCCCAAACAAATATGTAACAAAGAAGCACAAAATGCATTTATACAAAGCATATTAGCAAAAATTAGAGACAAGAATATAAGTATAAAAGCTTGTAAAAGAATGTAAAATGACATCCTAATACAAAGCATTTTTGGTTTTCTTTTTACATAAAATGGTCATATTTTACCTTTAAAAATTATAAACTTAAACATCAAAATGTTTCAATGATATAGATTTCAACATATGTTCAAGGCGTTATTGCTGTGTAAACTGGGACAATTAAACTCACAAACTAAATAATCATAAGTTTGTGAGTCAATGGCCAAGTTACATATCAATTACCTATAGAAAATGAGCTTAATTCTCATTATACTCAACCTTATTTCCATTGATTTGTATTCAAGATAAACATATCGCAGTGGAAATGTTTGAAAATGATGATGTGGTCTTAGAAATGTAAATAGATGAAAAAAAGAGTGGGCGAAAGATACTTGAGATGGGTTCAAACTCATAGATGGAAAATAGACTGACATCTCCATGGCTAAAAAGGAAAAAGACAATCTGACAAATAAAAGTACACAAGACACAACATAGAAAACTAAGGACTTGGGAACACGAAAATCTAAAATCCGAATATACATTGAAGCAATCGAAATAATATATGACCGACTTCTGAGAAAAGCTTATTTGCTTGATCAAAGCGGCAAAACTCAATAAACACTATTTAGAAATAATACTTCAGTCGATAAAGAAAAAAAAAACTGAATTCAAAAACAAAACATGTAATATTGATGCATAAAACGCTTATCCTCAACAAGAGACCAAATGATACAGAAATTTTGTCTGCCAGAGTTGGATATCAAAACTCGTAAATCCATGACGTTTACCAGCAGTGTTATCTATGCAGTTGTTATAAAGTTATAAAGATATCAGTCTTACATACAATTAATTATTGAGTTGGTTTTTTTCATAATTGTTACTGAGGCCATTCATGATTTCGGTAGAAATCTTAATATTTTTAGTGATTTGATATTTTATTAACATTTTATTTACAGAAAATGAAATTATCTATGATATTTCTTATCAGCAAATGATTGGTCATACCGTTCATGACGAAAGTCTTCCAATAGGAGTTTCGACCCTATCAAAAAGACACCACAGATATAAGGCTTGTAAATAAGCCTTATGACATATATTTCGTCTATTAGACTAAATCATTAGTCGCACCCGAATCAAGCCGTAGGAAAGCCAAAACAATAACGAAGTTGAAGGGAAATGAAAATCAAAATATGCCGAAAAATATAAGTTTTGTCATCAGGCTATAAATCCCGAAGGTAGCAAAATAGTTTTGTTTTAAAAAACAAAATGATAACAAAACTACCGAACTCCGGGAATACATTCAGAACGGAGATTCCCTCTGCAAATGACACACTCAAAAGGTCAAATATATCAAACGAATGAATAACATCTGTCAATCTCTTGACTTGGTACAGGTATTTTCTTATGTAGAAAATCCTGGATTGAACATGTATGTATAGCTAGCTCAACCTCTCACTTGTATGACAGTCGCATAAAATTCCTTTATATTGACAATGATGTGTGAACAAAACAAAAATATATTAAATGTTAAAATGTCGAAAATAGAGGTACACTTTAAAACAAATAAATATGACAACATAGGAAAACAAAATAAGTGGAGTGCTTCTATTATCTTTTGAACAGGAAATTACTGAAATTTGATTTAACTCAAATCAATCAAAGCAAATATGCTTACATAGAACATATTAATGAATACAAATCACAACACCACTTTCCACACGAACAACACATGCAATATAACATACATACAGATTGTTAATGATTTAGAACAAATATGGAAACATTTAAGAAATATTTTATAACACCGAAAGTCCACAAACAATAGTAACCGACAGTGATCTCCTGATTCAAATTGATTTGGAGAAAAAGTCAGAGAGAATATTGGTATGAATCATTACCAGGCTCTATTTACTGTAAATTAGAAAATACTGCAAGGTTTATATTAATGCAAATGATGCGACTGGGTGAGTATCTCAATGATAAAAATACGCATTTTACTAGATGATTCATATATATGTATGCAGAATTTTTTGAATTTGCAATTATAATTAATCTCGCATTTTTGTATTTTCTACAAAATAGTCATGATTTGGACAAACTGCAATGCAACTGCCGAAAAAGCGACAACATTTATTGATCAAAGCAAACAAAGCAGATGTTTTTAAAGCTATTTAAAGCGCTAACATAGAAAATATTAATGAATACAAAACACAAAGTTCCTACACTATTAACACAAACATCACATCCAATCTAACCAACGTACTGATTGTTAATGATAAAAAAAAAAGTAAGAATTAATATGAAAACATGTATATAAAGTGTAGCAAAAGTAAACTACTGGGTAAAGACAACCTTTGAAAACAACCCAATAGTTGGTACAACATTGACAAGTCTCCTTTTTAAATTAATATTATGTTCCACATAATAATTGATCATTGACAATGAAATTATTCGCCTTCACCATCAATAGAAAATAGTAGGAAAATACAGTAATGATTATAATAGACAAAATACTGTCCTTGCATTTATTCAATTGATCAATAATGGCTGTTAATGACATTTTATTGGTTAAAATATTTAGATCCTTATATAACAAAAAATGATTATATGAACTTAACCAGATGTCATAATATGATAAAAACAGTATGTGTTAAACGCAAAATCACAATTTAACTGAACTCCGAGGAAAATTTCAATCGGAAAGTCACTCTTTGTTTCAGGCATTTTCTTATGTTGAAAATGGTGGATTAAACCTTATTTTAAAGCTAGCGTAACCTTTCACTTGAAAGACAGTCGCATAAAATTTCATTGTATTGACAAACAAATAAATAAAAGGTAAAAATATGTAAAAAGGGGTACAGCGGTCAAAATTGTGTTATAATCTTAATCACTATAAAAACAAAGAAGTATGTCAACAAGGAAAACTAAAAAAAGTGGAGTGCTTTTTCTATTATGTGGCCTTTTTTTCTTATCAGTCATTAATTCCACTGAGTGCAATGCAACTGCCGAAAAAGCGATTAAATTTTATATCAATTAAAGCAGTCAAACCAAATGTAAAATTGAGAATGGAAATGGGGAATGTGTCAAAGAGACAACAACCCGACCAAATAAAAAACAACAGCAGAAGGTCACCAACATGTCTTCAATGTAGCGAGAAATTCCTGCACCCGGAGGCGTCCTTCAGCTGGCCCCTAAACAAATATATACTAGTCCAGTGATAATGAACGCCATACTAATTTCCAAATTGTACACAGGAAACTAAAATGAAAATAATACAAGACTAACAAAGGCCAGAGGCTCCTGACTTTGGATAGGCGCAAAAATGAGGCGGGGTTAAACATGTTGTGAGATCTCAACCCTCCCCCTATACCTCTAACCAATGTAGAAAAGTAAACGCATAACAATACGCACATTTAAAATTCCGAGTCCGAGTCTGATGTCAGAAGATGTAACCAAAGAAAATAGACAAAATGACAATAATACATAAATAACAACAGACTACTAGCAGTTAACTGACATGCCAGCTCCAGACTTCAATTAAACTGACTGAAAGATTATGATTTCATCATATGAACATCAGGCACAATCCTTCCCGTTAGGGGTTTAGTATCATACCATCATAACATATATGAGAAGAAAATACCGTATAGCGGGTTATTTTCGCGGGGTGTAAATTTTCGCTTATTTTCGCGGATAGAAGAAAATCGCCAAAAATAAATTCCGCCAAATTAAAGGTGTTCATGCAAAGGTATTAATAAAAGTTTTCATCCGCCAAATAATATCCGCTAAAATATTTCGTATACCTTTTTCAATGAAAATCGCGAAATTTTACACCCGCGAAAATAACCCGCTATACGGTAACCCGTGTCATGCCAACAACTGTTTTTTAGAATAAATGTGTTTAGTTCCAATGCAAAGACCTTATCAGTGACTCAATATTAACGCCAAAATATGCAATCTTTAATGACTTGACAACAGTATCGTAATTATATCCCTTCTTAATAGGTCTATTCAAAGGTTTTGAATCACCAGCCCAGTGGTCAGCACTTCGGTGTTGACATGAATATCAATTTATATGGTCATTTTTATAAATTTTCTGTTTACAAAACTTTGAATTTTTCGAAAAACTAAGGATTTTCTTACCCCAGGAGTAGATTACCTTAGCCGTGTTTGGCACAACTTTTTTTGGAATTTTGGATCCTCAATGCCCTTCAACTTTGTATTTATTTTGATCTGAGCGTCACTGATGAGTCGTATGTAGACGAAACGCGCGTCTGGCGTATAAAATTATAATCCTGGTACTTTTGATAACTATTTACACCACTGGGTCGATGCCACTGCTGGTGGACGTTTCGTCCCCGAGGGTATCACCAGCCCAGTGGTCAGCACTTCGGTGTTGACATGAAAATTAATTTATATGGTCATTTTTATAAATTTTCTGTTTACAAAACTTTGAATTTTTCGAAAAACTAAGGATTTTCTTACCCCAGGAGTAGATTACCTTAGCCGTGTTTGGCACAACTTTTTTGGAATTTTGGATCCTCAATGCTCTTCAACTTTGTATTTATTTGGCTTTTTAACTATTTTGATCTGAGCGTCACTGATGAGTCTTATGTAGACGAAACGCGCGTCTGGCGTATAAAATTATAATCCTGGTACTTTTGATAACTATTTTGTAAGTTTCTGAGGTGAATACTGACACCTTTGTGCTTTATAAAGAATATTTCCATAAAGAATTGGATATGAAATACCTGAACGTATTAGAAGTCTGCATGTTGAGCTATATTTACGAATGATGTCTTTATACCGATGATAAAATTTAGTAAATGTTTTGACTTATTTGTGATATCGAAAACCCTTGTGTAATAATTTTTCAGTAATACATAAATTTCTATCGTTAAAATCTAAAACATTGTTACATACACGAGCGAATCGTATAATGTGTTTATTCCTAATTGAAAGGCTTCCATAGGACATGAATGAAAACAAATCACAAAAATCATATAATATCCACACAACCAATACATGCAATCTAACATAAAAACTAATTCTTAATGAATAAAGATGGAAACATGTATATACAGTATATAAATAAAATTCTTCCGGATAAAGAAAATCTGTGAAAACCACCGGATAGCTGGAACAAAACTCACTGGTCATCCTTCCAAACTAATATTATATTCCACATTAAGACTGAGCTTTGACAAATAAATTATTCGCCTACACTATCAATAGAAAATAGTGGGAAATACAGTATTAATGATAATTGACAAAATACTGTCCTTGCATTTATACAAATGATCCTTATGGCTTTTAATGACCTTTGGTTTGTTGAAATATTTATAACCTTGTTTAGAAATGTTTATGTAAACTTAACCAGATGTCAAAATATGATCAAACTAGTTCATATGTACAGTAAAATCCCAATAAAAACCGAACTTTGGGGAAAATAAAACACAGAATAGTCAATAATCAAATGGCCAAACCAAAAGATCAAACACATCAAACAAATGGATAACAACTGTCACATTCCTTGCTTAGTTCAGGCATTTTCTTATTTAGAAAGTTTTGAATTAAACCTTGTTTTCCTTGTTTTATAGCTAGTTAAACCTCACACTTGTATGACAGTCGCATACATTTCAATCGTATTGACAATAAAACGTGACCAAAACAAACAGACATAATAGGTAAAAAGTGTAAAAATGTGTTTTGGAGTCAATTTTGTGTGATAATCTTAATCATTATAAAAACAAATATTGAAACAAGAAAAAAACAAAAAGGTCGAATGCTTTATGTTTTGAAAAAATATATAGAAATAAGGCGTTATGAAATTTCATGTGAGCAGGTTGATACGACATAGTTTTATAACACTGAAAGTCCACAAATAATAGTATCGACAGTGATCTCATTCCCCATGATTTCGGCAAAAAGTCAGAGAGAAAATTAATGTTGATCATCGCCAGGCGCAGTTTACTTTTAAATTTCGAAATTATTGCGAGATTTTTCATTAATGCGATGTATGCGACGTGATTAGTGTCGCACTAATAAAAATTCGCATTTTACTAGATTATACATATATGTGTATGCAATTGTTTTTAAAAATCGAAATTATAACGAGTATCGCATTTTGATTTCTGAATTAACAGTATTGCGTGTTTTGGCACTACCTCCTTCAGCCATGATATCGACTACGTGCAATGCAACTTCCAAAAAAAAAAACGATCAAATTTAATATAAACCAAGGCAAATCAAAATAAATGTCTTTATTCTTAACTAAAGGGCCAATACAGAGCAAAAAACATTAATATAAATCACAATGGTCATACAATATCCACACAAGCAACACATGCAATCTAACATCCATATTGTAGGTAATGACTAAATATGATTAAGAAAAAATATTGAAACATGTATATAGAGTATATGAAAAACACTGACAAGTTATCTTTTAAAATTAATATTATACTTCATTATAACTGAGCGTTGTCAAAAGAAATTATTCGCCTACACCATCAAAACAATATTGTGGGAAAATACAGTAATGATGATAATAGACAAATTACTGACCTTGCATTTATACAATTGATCCTTATGGCTGTTAATGACCTTTTATTGGTTGAAATATTAATATCCTTGTATACGAATGATTTTGTAATCTTAACCAGATGTCAAAATATGATAAAAACAATTGTTTGAATAATTTGTGATCATTTATTCATGGAATGTAGGTCCTCAACATTGACATATGCATGAAACGAAATGTGAGGTGTTTGTCCATGTGATGACAACCCAACGGTACAATACATCAAGACATCTCGATGTTACCTCACGTCTGTCACAACCACTTCTAGTCTATAAATAAAGTATTTCAAGTTTCTAAAATAAAATACCCCATTAGCTTTGACGAATATGTCTATAGACCATTAAACCAAAAATAAGCTTTAATACTAATTACTCTTCTTATGTCCATGTTTCTAACAAGTACTTGTTGGGGGTCACATGTAACAGCTGAGTTTACTGTATGAGTTCTCTCATGTTTTAAGGCCGCACAATGACCAATATGTATAAAGATATTGGCAGCGTTAACAATAGTGGCACCACATGTTTCTTGTTGAAACATGCATATGATTGTTCTAGAATCCTATTTGAAAGGAAAAAAAGCCTTCTTGTTATGGATCGATCAACGTTTTAAAGAAACAATGTCTAATATAAAACCGGCAAAATATTCAACATCTAAATTAGACTGTGGTCAGATTGTTAAGGGGATCTTTATTGCAATTTGGGGGAAAACAGCTAGATATACACGGAGATGGTTATTTACGAACTTTTGTAACATTAAAGAGTTGTTTTGGTTTTGAAAAATATTTGTAAATAATGCTATTCTTTTAGCAAAGGAAATTTATAACTATATTAAGAAAAATCAGTTCCCAAATAGCCAATTGAATCTAGCAGATACCAGGGTACTGTTCGATAAAACCAAATTTGTCTCAGGTGCATGCTAGGTAACGTTGAAGATGAAGATGAAGTTAAGTTTTTATTTAAATGGGCTGCCCATTTATTACAAAGAGAGGAATTGATGCAAAGTATATCAAAATCATGTTCAAATTTCCAATACATGTATTAACATAATGACAACAAAGTCATTTGGATAATGAATAAGGAAGATCCCAATGTACTATTTACATTTTATAAATATATAAAAGATACTATATATAATATGAGTTTGGATACTCTATTAATTCTACACTGACCACTGTGTGTGGTACCGTACATAGGTGATCATTGGTGGCTGACAATAATCTTTAATCTTCTTACTGCAAATTTGTCTAAAATCCTTTATCAAATGTTTTTGCATTACACCTCAAAGTTAAATGTGACTTCTTGTTTATAGAGATGTCTCCAAAAGGCACACACTGCTTAATCCTCCTGTTTATTTGATAGTCAAAATACATAAACCTGGTGTATTGAAGTCCATGTCAACACAATGAATTGAATTATAATATGCTGTATTATATATGTTATTATTTGTAATGATATTGTTTATATGCTCCATGGCCGCCAAGGGCATTTACTTTGGCGAAAATAAATCTTCTATTCTATTCTATAGTTGCTAACATCCTAGTCATTTGGACTCTGGTGGATAATCGTTTCATTGGCAATCATACCAAACATTTCTATTTTATATAAACATCTTCTTATTTATATTTTACAAATTTAATCTTATATTTTGTCTCATAATCTGTCCCTTGTGACATCCATTTATGTACACATTTCTTTATATGTTCATAAATGGTAAATGAATGTGATTACTTTCTTAACACGCCATCGCTCGGGGATATCAGGAATTTAACTGAAGAATTATCGAATTATAAGCTGACAATTACAACAATATTATTGTTTTATGTCTAGCCTACGACAGTACGTAAGGTGGGAGCATCATGATTTCTAGTTATGTGTCCGTCCGTGCGTCTATCACGAATCAGGTTAAAGTTTTTGGTTAGAAGTTCGCTTACCATGACGTTGGTGTGATATAAATTTTTATATAAACAATTAAGATCATATAATTTTTATAATGGGAACTTTTTAAATATATCTAACCTATTGATGCAAAATAAAGTTAGGGTATTTCCTACATTTAGATTATTAATTTTTGTTTGCATTGTTAACGTCCACTTGCAAATATTCCATGCATTTTTAGAACGACGCTGCGTTTAGAATATTGAAAGAAAACTTTTATCCGTTCATAACCAAGCTTTCAGTGGGCAAAGAATCACCTCGATAACTTCTTGATTTATTATTTGCATGACTTGAATATTGTATTTAAAATGACGTGCAGCTTGAAATCAACATGTTGTCTTTGATTCTTTACAAAATTAATTTTTCTTCGAAATTAACTGCTATGTAAAGAGTCAAGTGTACGCTCATTAGTTAATTCAACAGAAAATATACTTGGAAGAAAACACACATTTATGTATTGATTGATAAATCCTTGAAATCAAATCACTGAGGCAATTGGTACTTTCCTGATATTTTTAAGGAAAATTAATCAATGTTCACATGTCAAATCCTTGTACTTATGTAGATATAAGATTCAGAAGATTATTGATTACTAAAGATAAAGCTAAACGCGCACCTGTTTCCGGGAAAGTAATTGCAAATCATATTGTTATTGAATCTTTAATGTTTTGTAAACGGTAGTTCAGAAAAAATGATCACGTATTGTGTTCCAGGATATTCTCCTAATTGCAAGTTTCAACGGTAAGTGGCATGTGTGTTCTTTTTCTTATTTATATAAAAATATATCTGCACTGAATACTGAAAATGAGAAATATTTTTCTTTTTATAATTATTTGTATTTATGTAGATGCAAAACACTTCCTCAAGTTGATTTATTGGCATCCGAGTTCTTAGTCTTTCCTAGTATTCTACAAGATTATCTTGACGATAAACCCGTTTTCAAATCGAAATAACATGTTTGTTATTCTCTTCCTTTGCTTTTTTTTACTCTCTGCTATTATTTACCCAGGATTGTTTATACAGATAAACAAATGTGTTTTTGTTTTGATGATGCAGTAGTAATTAAAATCTTGATCTTTATTCCCTGCAATCATTAAGACTGGGAATTGCTTAGTAGGTACTTAGATTTTATAAATGAAATGATTTACATTGAGTGATTTGAGTACTAGTATATGAAACAGGAAGTTACAAACCAACAAAAGCTTGATATTGAGGAAAACAAATCTTAATAACAAAAACATTTCCCTAGAATTTAAATGCCTTCATTGAGGCATGCAGTTTCCGATACTATTATTTACATCAAAAATAATATTCAAATTCTAGATTTACGCTAAATCGGCTCGTAAGCCATTCAACGAAATTAATGACACTTTGTCGGTTCAATGTCTCAACTTTATCAACTGAACGACTTTTTCAAATTCTTAATTTAATGATGAAACAACTTAACGAGAGACAAAAAAATTAAACCAAAACTGTAACAGGTAAAAGATACAAAACGGTAATCATGAACCATTATTCGAAGAAAGAACAATACCATCAGACTGACTATAAGACAAAATAACATTTCAAAATACACTACTCAGCAAACCTACCGACTATACGGTATGAGGATCTGATTTTGTTGAAAGCTGCACGGTTGTGTATAATTGCTTCCACCCATTTCATTTGAAGTTTGGTGGATAGTTGTCGTATGAGTAATTGTACTACTTCTCTACAAAGATGGTAATGAAAGCTTGATTTACTATGTCCGTTAGGCAAAGTAGATCTATAATTGTGTACATCTTAGTTCATTTACTAAAAGAGTGAGACAAGTAAGACCAGAAAGGCCCTTGTTGGCTCCTGAATATAGTTTACAAAATTGATAAAATTTAAACTTTCAGCTATTTATTGGAAAGAATACTCTTGCTTTATAAATTTGGACTGTAGTTAGCAATACAATGCACATATATCGGATACTAACATAATTAAGTCATGCACAATTACTGAAATCTTTGCAATCTTAGCATTTGAGCTAATTTTTAGGCGGGTCTCATTTTAAATGGAATTTGCCGCATTTGTATTCAATCTTAATATATACAAGTATATTGTATTGGATGATAAAACATAGCATATATAAAGGTTTAGAATGATCACGAATGCGGCTACTTATATTTTTAACAAACAAAAAAATATCTGTAAAGTGGCATTATATGGCATATTTGATAGATTTATTCATATTTAAGATTGAATTTGAGGTCTTCAATGACTAGATCAGATAAACTCTTTCACATGAACTAATTGAATCGACTGCAAAAGACACTTACGTGATATAAAAGTGTCCAAATCTTTCATCAGATCTTCCTGAAATTTGATGCCAAAATTGGTGATAACCGGACTTACTCCTTTGATGTGTATTCTCAAAAAGAGGGACGAAAGATACCAGACGGACAGTCAACTTTCAATCGTCTCGGCAGTAGTATTATACAGGCGTTGTCGATATGTTTTCGATTTATGAGTTTGACCGTCCCTATGGTATCTTTCGTCTCTCTTTTATTCAACTTGGTTTTCCTCTGGATGGTTCATGTTGTTGCTAAACTATATTGTTGGATAGCATTCACAATCACTTGCATGCTATATTATTTTCAATCATATTGACAAATATTTCAAAGGAACGAATAGCATTATTTGGTGTCAATCAGTGGCTTTTCATTCAGGCAGACAATGTATAAATACAAAAATAATATTCTCTTAGTATATTCCCAGCTTATATACATGTAATAGTATCGGTGCAAAAATGTCATATAATAATGCATACATAGATATATAATTTTGTGTAGATAACTGAGAAGAATATTTGTATTATCTTATCTCAGGCATAAATTACCTGAGCACGTATTTGGCACAATTTTTTGAAATTTTGGATCATCAATGCTCTTCAACTTTGTAATTGTTTGGCTTTATAACAATTTTCATATGAGCTCACTGATGAGTCTTATGTAGACGAAACGGGCGTCTGGGTACAATAACATAATCCTGGTACCTTTGATAACATAAAAAAGAAGATGTGGTATGATTGCCAATAAGACAACTATCCACAAAAGACCAAAATGACACAAACATTAACAACTATAGGTCACCGTACGGCCTTCAACAATGAGCAAAGCTCATACCGCATAGTCAGCTATAAAAGGCCCCGATAAGACAATGTCAAACAATTCAAACGACAAAACTAACGGCCTTATTTGTGTAAAAAATTGAACGAAAAACAAATATGTAACACATAAACAAACGACAACCACTGAATTACAGGCTCCTGACTTGGGACAGGCACATACATAAATAATGTGGCGGGGTTAAACATGTTAGAGTGATCCCAACCCTCCCCTAACCTGGGACAGTGGTATAACTGTTTTGTTTTCTTTGATTTTAAAACTAACATACCACAAAATATGCACATTATTCAACAGTTTTATGTTTACGTTATTTATTCTTTCCCTCAGAAAATATTCTTTAAGTATTAACACGCTATTCTAAAGTTTTACAAAAGACTTTTAATTCTTACCGAAGTCAGTTGGACAAATTTTCCATCAACTGCTTCAATAGCATCTTTACGCCACACCAATTTGATAAATAGTTCTTCGGACATTTGCTCTTAAAAATATGAGGAGAGCGAGCGAATTTTTTTTGTTTTTAAAAAATTCTTGAAAATGAGTTTTTGACAGGCGAGTGATCTGAAAAAAAGAGCGAGCGATATATTTTGTTTAATTGTTACATGCTAGTTTTATCAAATATAACCAGAAGAAACAGCACTGATGTTTTGATGCATAAGGCCTGTTATTCCATTTGAGTACTATATTCTGACTCCAAGCAAGCAACTGTAGATTCTTTCACCTTTCAGAAGCAAATATTTGAAAAAATGTGAATTAGAAATGGCAATACCAATGACCTTCACAAATGTAAAAAAAAAAGTATGCAAAACACACGAAAATTATAAAATTGATACTTTCAGTATGTAAATTTTTGATGAAAAACCTTTTTTTACAATGTTTAAGGTTAAATTCTACCAAGGGCTGTTCCAAAAATTAATGTAATGGGGGAGGGAAGGAAGGTACTTTTTATTTATTTGACCCCACCATGCATACATTTTAAATTGGATATTTCATTGAAATGTTCAAGCAATCTTTCTCAAATACCACCCATCAAATTGTAATACTGTTACATTGTATTGTGGAGGAAGGCACCTGTATATAGTACAGGTGCCTTCCTCTCCCATACAATTAATTCTGGAAAGGCCCTAAGCAAACGATGTGATTTTCTCATGGTTGAAGAATTTGGTTGCCTATAATTACTTTTATCTACATGTACTTCTTTGAATTTTGGTGGATAGTTGTCTTATTCTATATAATAAGAATGTTCTTATCCCGGGCATAAAAACAATGCCGTTTTTGGCGAAACCTTTTCAACTTTTGATCTTCAGTGCTGTTCAACTTTGTACTTTTTACCCTTTCGATCTTTTATATCTGGGCGTCACTGTTGATTTCTGTGTGGACATGGCGCGTTTTTGGCGTATTGAATTTTAAACTTGATGCTTTTTGTTATCTATTAATCATGTTTTTCTTTGTCTAATATGTTCTCCTATTTATTTGTATTGTTGTACTGTAATATTATGTTGTCATCTTAATGTTATATTTAACTTTGCCATTAAAGTGCGAGGTTTGGCATGCCACAAAACCAGGTTTAACCCACCACTTTTATTCCCCTTTAAAAGTGTCCTGTACCAAGTCAGGAAGATGGCCATTGTTATATTATTGTTCATTTATGTGTGTGTTGCATTTCAACGTTGAGTCGTTTGTGTTTTCTCTTATTTTTGAGATATTGAGATAAGACGTGGCACGGTACTTGTCTATCCCAAATTCATGTATTTGGTTTTCATGTTATATTTGTTATTCTCGTGGTGTTTTGTCTGATGCTTGGTCCGTTTCTGTGTGTGTTACGTTTCGGTGTTATGTCGTTGTTCTCCTCTTATATTTAATGCGTTTCCCTCACTTTTAGTTTGATACCCCGATTTTGTTTTTTGTCCATGGATTTATGAGTTTTGAACAGCGGTATACTACTGTTGCCTTTATTTATTGGCAATTAACCACAGCTCCTTATTGTTATATCAAGAGCTGTGCTTGGAAACTAAAAGACAAACAGAAGGATATGTGTTCTCATCAAAACTAGCTACTACTGTGAATTGTAAGATGCACTCTGGGAATGAAAAAAAATTAATATCGGATAGATTTTATTTTGATAGTAGGATTTTGACAAATTTCATAGAAATTTCATAGTCTTTTATATGGATGTGTGCTATATACCACAATCTTCAAAGCTTTTTAAAGGTTATTCTGCATAATTATCCCTGATTCTAAAATGTCTGAAGGCCACCCACACTCTATAGTACTAGCCAAGTCAATGAGGTCACAAAACAGTTTCTCTTGGCCTATCAATATCTCCTTGCCCTGTTCACACGATTTTGTATTAGTTTTTTTAGGAAGTTCTATTGTTTTTTTCATTAACACATTTTTTAAGGGGGACCTGTGGGTAATTCATTTAAATTTATGATTGGATCGGAGGGTGTTCTATCTATTTCAAAATTCACAATTTTCACAGTTTAACTATCCCAACATAGAAATATCCATGTCAGTGCCAACATTGATAGGTGTAGTCCGGAACTACTCTGACGTCAAACGGCTGTTTTGCCAGACAAACCCCAGCCCCAGATTTTCTGTCAAAACAGCCGTTGGACGTCAAAGTAATCTCGGACTATGAGTGGTGATGCCGACGACTGTTGACGAATTTATATGTCTTTGATATCGAAATATTGACAGACTTTACCCTTTTGGCTTCATAAAAGATATGTAAATGACCACGAACAACAGATAGCCGTTCGTTCAATGATTGCCTGTCATCGGTATTTAGCCGAAACCACAACTGATGGCTTGACATTTTGATTTTGATATTTCCTTTCACTTTTTATTTATTGATCACACGTGCGTTTGATCCCAGCTTTGATTACAGGGGAAAAAAGCGTCAGTGAGAGAAAAAAAATCAAGGCAAGACTAATTTCGGAGCGGCATGCGAACCAAAAAAATACGGAAGCGGTAGTTTTTTTATGTTCAAAACTTGATTTCGAAAAAAACAGGAGCGGGAAAATCCAAAGAACTATAAATCAAATTGGTGTGGCCTTAGTATAAATATTTGAAAACTGCAGGAAATTTATCAACATGATTACCAATTATCAACAAAATATGCATATTATGTATGTCAAATTGAAAAAAGTTAAGAAACGTCAATAAGTATAAATATCTAAATTATCCATGTCTTTGTTTTACAAACACTCAAACTGACCGTCCCTCCTTTTACATTTTTCTCCGATTTCGTTTTTTTCACTATTTCACTATTTCAATTTTTCTCATTTCCTATATTTACATGATATGAAACACATGCTTTGTCATTCATATAGACTAATTAGGTGCCAAGATATCGTGAAATGAGCTAAACATTTCTTATTTCGTTAGCATTCGCCATATCCTCTATTGTGATATTATATATTGTCATCTACCCGTCAAATGACTTTATATGTTTTGTCAATTCAACTTTTGGACGGAACAGGTCGCTTGAATAGAAATGAATTTGCTAACGAGTAAGAAAGAGGTAACTAACACACAGACAAAGAAAAAAGTGAGAATGCCATAATATCAAAATCTGATTGTGACTTAGTAAAAGCATGTCATTAAAATATAAATGTATTGAAATTAATATCGTTAAAGCAAGTAAAGAATTGTTTCAGTCAACGCCATCACCTTCCGTAATTCTAAACCAAACGTGACCACTTCATTTTCAGACGACAATAATAGTGTCAGCCATGCGTACATTCAAATATATTAATTTCAACTTGTAACCGAGTTAACACGAAAAAGGAATGTGATAGTTACGTAAGATTAACTCTGATCTACCTTGAACACAAATATTTCCTCAACTGTCTTTTATATGAGATGAAACAATATTTTGTACACTTACTTTTTTAAAACTACCACAATAGAAAGGGAACAAAACAAAGAAACGTTTATAAATTTATGTATTAAACAGTACAAGCAGATCATTTGGGCTGTGACGACTGGATAAATTCCTTTGTATCAACATGAATGTTACGGCATTGGAATGGAATGATGAAATAGTGAAAAGTCTTATACCAAATATTGTCTTACTCTCTCTATATATCATGACAGGAATTTTTGGAAACGGTATCGTTTTGATCGTTTATACACTCCGTATGAAGGACCTATCAGATGAAAGATATTTCATACCAATTTTAGCTGTTTTTGACATGATAGCAAGTGTATATCTTGGGTCTTTTGCAATTTATGAATGTCTAAACCAAGTAGTTTTTTCAAACAGTATAGTCTGCAAGACAGCAGAGTTTTTTGCTGGATTTACTACTTTCGTTCCAATATTTGTTTTACTCATTATAGCTATTCAGCGATATTTAAAAGTGTGTCATCCTCTGAAATCTCCAATGCAACTTTCGGTAAAAAGAGTTTCGTTATGTCTCGCAAATTTGTGTTCATTTATTATTGCGCTACCTTTACCCTTTGTGTTTGAAACGAATTCCTTTTACAGCTCTGAGCATGGGATAGACGGAATGCATTGTGGTGGAATAAAAGATGGCAAAACAATAGTCCCGATTGTGTACTCAATTGTATTAGGAACATTTGCCGTTGTGGTAACATCATCGCTTATAATTTTATATTCCAAAATCGGGTATACAATATTCCATCAGCTTAAGGCCAATACACCGAAGAGCAAGCATACGCAAAACGATTCAGACCAGGAAGGAAAGACAATTTCGATCGAAATAAGTGCTGCTTCTCTGAGTGGAGACGTGCAATTGATTGAAACGGAAAAAGATATTGAGAATTCAACAGTTATTCGTGATCCAAATAATTTAAACGTAAATCAGGACATGACAATTTCAATGGGAAATACTCCTAAGCAGAGTGGATCAATGAGACGACAGAAAATTAATCGTCGAATTACCAATAATATTACAATTATGTTTTTCGTCATAACCTCGATATTTTTGCTTTGTTATATTTCAAAGGTAATATTGCTGATTATTGAAGGAGTTAACAAGGATTTTTGGGAGGAAATGTCAACAGGGAAAAGATCAGGTGTGCTGTTCATATCGGATATGTTTATAATTAACAATATTGTGAACCCTTTCATTTATGCTTTCATGGATACCAAATTTCGAAATGAATCCAAAACATTTTTGAAACGTTTGTTTATGTTTTGCGTATGTAAAGATTATTAGTTTATTATACCACACATCTACCTTAAAGACTAAAATGTCGCGTTTTCACCTATGTTTTCATAACGTAATCATCATACTTTAAGTGCAAGCACATGAACCATGAGGTAACACGTGCACTAATTGTTAACTTGTGAATTAACAGTAATTGCTAATTTCATGGACTCTTACAATAATTGTGTTTAAAACCCAAAACATGTCCCGAAAAATGTTTTGTCATCATAGCTAATAGTGCATTGAAAACGTTATGGATGATGATACAATTTTGTAAATGTTTAATATGTTCATCAAATTGTTTACATACCTATTAATTAACTATTAATATTTAAAATGTGGTGCCTCTGATACTTTTTTCTTTGTGTCAAAAGGATTTTATTTTAAAAAATCATGTAAATGTTACAACCATTAGTTGTGAAAAAACTTATTTGCCGCATTTCCAAGTGTAAAAACCAGCTGACATATGTATGATTAATTTTTTTATTTATGGTTGTGAGGTCAGGAAGACTTTTTATCCATTTGGACCACCATCTGTTTTACAATATACTTCATTCTTTCGATTCGATACATGGTAAACAAAATTCAGAACAGTTGCAAATCAAACTATATAAATAAAGGCAACAGTGGTATACCGCTGTTCAAAATTCATCAATCGGAAGAGAAAAAAACAAATCCGTGTTACAAACTCAAACTGAGGGAAACTTATCAAATATAAGGGAACTACGACACAACAGACACACACCACCGAAACGTAACACATAGAGAAACGAACTATAATGTAACAATGGCCATTTTCCTGACTTGGTACAGAGCATTTTATGAAAAAATGGTTTTGTGGCATGCCAAACCTCCTGCTTTAATGGCAGTGCTAATTATAACATTAAAATTACAACATTACACGACAGGGTTACAATAGATAAACAAATAAATGGGAGAAAATATAGGACAGAGAAACAAACGGATAATAGCCATCTAAAGGTAACAGGTTAACAAATAGTTTTATACACCAGACGCGCGCTACGTCCACACAAAATTATGCTCAGATGTAAAAAGTTTGAAAGCCATAACTACCAAGTTGAAGATCGCCGAGGACCAAAATTTAAAAAAAGTTGTGCGGTTAGGGTTATCCGCCTGGGACAAAACATCATTATTATCAAGAATAATACATAGTTTTGCAAAACAGTATTTTTTATAAAATGACTATATAATAGATATACATGATTAAACTGATTAAACTGAAGTGGTGACTAGCTAGAGAATAAAAAACGAAAAAAATCACAAAATCACAGCCCTGTTATCCATAGTCAATGCATCGCCCAAAGTGACGTCACATATAAATTTCTAAAACGTATTCCGAAAATTAACAGAATTTGTATGAAATTCAAGATTCGATTTTTTTGACTCGTCTAACTTCTATTAATAATAGTGAAAATTATAAAACTAATTAATATTTATTTGAAGTATTATTAGATAATTAATTGTTTTATCCAGCTTTGTGGTTGTTTCTTCTGATCAAACTGCAAACCAAATATATAGTTTAAATTTCGTTGATCCATAATTAAATCTTCCAAATGAACTGGAGGAGTAGTTATCCCCAATACAACACTATAATACAACAGAAAAAATACGATTTACAACTACAAACGTTAAAACATTTGAAAAAATTCGATGCCGTTGAAAACAACAAACACTACATCAAAACCCAACAAATTAGTTTAGGATGTAAAAGTACCGTGCCACGTTTTCAAGCAATACGAATTCACACTTAGAAAAACAGTCACAATCGTGAATATGTCACGTTCGGTAATAGTAATATCAGACGACGTTATAACTAACCACAATCTAACACGTGGTAAAAATGTTAGTTTGGACAAAGATACATCGTATGGATCAACCAAATCGTGATGGTGTCCATAAAATTTACGAAGTGTCATTTTTAATCTGTCCTCCTCATAACTTTGTTGGAGCAGTAGTAATACAACATCAAAAGTCTTGTAATATACCAATTTTATAGGAAATAAATAAAATCATCTATGATACATTCTTATACTGCTAAATGCATATTAAAATTTAGCCATATATTATAAGTTATTAACATCAATTTGACTGCTTAATGATACTTTAAAGTTATATCTGTTCAAAAGACGTGTTCGGCATTAGACAGTTGTCAAGGCATGAGTCAAATATCTCAGATTCCAGAAGAATATGTGTTTGTTGTGCAAAACAATGCATAATATGATTTCATTGTCAGTTAAATACCATTATTATGAACTGATAAATGATTTTTTTCTCTCGATGTAAATGAAAATACACGATATACCTATATCACATGACTATAAATTACTTTCGGTAGATCTATAAAATAAAATGCAAAGTATGCATCTGATGAACATATAATCTAAATATATATCGATCAATATAAAAATGTTTCTATGCCCTGCTATCTTCTATGCACGCAATCACAAAATACCACAATTTCGACTTGTTAAGCTTTATTTTGGGGTCACATGTAAAACATAAAAAAAAACAGCAGATATCTTCCTCAGTGACAACTTAAGAAGTGAACAAAATGAGCGAGCATATGAAGAAACTATGGATAGGTAAACATTAAGATTAAAATAATACATAAAAGTAGGTCTTTTTCCACTTTAGATCTGAATTCAGATCCGTATTCTATTTAGAGAAAATATTCCCTTAGTTTTGAAATATGGCTGGAACCTGTTTTTTTTTACTTTCCTTCAATACAATTTTATTAAAATGGTAAAGCAGATTTTTTTTTATTTCCTTTACAATTTTTCTGGTTGAATTTTTTGAAAACCGTGACCGGCTTAGAAATACTTTAACTTATTAAGATTTTCTCATTTAAAATTTCAATATCAGGAAACTCAAACCTTAATTGTCATTAAGTGGTATGGATAATCATTCTCTCTTATTTTGTTCAAGGAAGGAAATTCTACGTTTACAGCATCTATATAGATTTATAACATTATATGAGGAACAATAAATAAAAATGTTTTGAATCTTTATATTCAAACTTCTACAAGGTGTATGGTATGTTTTTTGGGTTGAATAAACATGAACATCACAGTTTTGGATTTGAATGATGAAATAGTGAAAAGTTTGATACCAAACATTATTATTCTTTCTATCTATATCCTGACTGGAATATTTGGAAACGGTATTGTTTTGTTTGTTTATGCACTTCAAATAAAGGACCTATCAGATGAAAGATATTTCATACCAATTTTAGCTGTTTTTGACATGATAGCAAGTGTATATCTTGGATCTTTTGCAATTTATGAGTGTCTAAATCAAGTAGTTTTTTCAAACAGTATAGTTTGCAAGCTAACACAGTTTTTTGCTGGATTTACTACTTTTGTTCCAATATTTGTTTTGCTCATTATAGCAATTCAGCGATATTTAAAAGTGTGTCATCGGCAGAAATCTCCTATACAACGTTCGGTAAAAAGACTTTCATTGTGTCTCGCAAATTTGTGTTCATTTATTATTGCACTACCTATACCCTTTGTGTTTGAAACGAATTCCTTTTACAGCTCTGAGCATGGGATAGAAGGAATGCATTGTGGAGGAGTAAAAGATGGCGAAACAACATTCCGGGTTGTCTACTCAATTGTATTGGGAACGTTTGCTACTGTTGTAACATTAGCCCTTATCATTTTATACTCTAAAATCGGGTACACAATATTCCATCAGCTTAAAGTTCAGGAACCGAGGCGTAAATATGCGCAAAACGATCCAGACCTAGAAGGAAATACAATTTCGATTAAAAAAAGCGCTGCTTCTTTTAGTGGAGACATGCAATTAATCGAAGAGCTTTCAATCGGCATCAGTGATCCAAATAGTTTGGATGCAAAGAAGAACATGGAAACCTCGACGGTGAATAATCCCAAGCAAAATGGATCCGTAAGACGTACGAAAAATAATCGTCGAATTACCCATAATATTACAATTATGTTTCTCTTCATAACCTTGATATTTTTACTTTGTTATATATCAAAGGTAATTTTGCTTATTATTGAAGGACTAAACAAGGATTTTTGGGAGGAAATGTCAAAAGCGAAGAGATCAGGTGTGCTGTTCGTATCGGATATGTTTATAATCAACAATATTGTAAACCCTTTCATTTATGCTTTTATGGATACCAAATTTCGAAATGAATCCAAAACATTTTTAAAGCGTGTGTTTATGTTTTTCTTGTGTTAAGATTATGCTTTTAATATACCACACATCTACTTTCTTTCATGCTTAAATATCATGCGTTCACCTATTTTTTTGTACACCGTAATCATTATCTTTAGTGCAAACAAATAAATCCTTAGTAAACACGTGCATTAATTTCTCTCCTCTTCTTGTGAATTAAAACCCCATTAAAACATTAAATGTTTTGAATAAACGTTTATTGCTTATCTTATGCACTCTTACAAAGGTTGTTTTGAAAATCCAATAACAAATGCCGTAACTATTGTTGTCATCTGGTCTTAAAGTGCATCGTAATCGTACAGAATTATAATAATATGTTGTATAAATTGCTTTATATGTTTATCAAATATTTTTCATACTTATAAAAATTTGGGTTTGCACAAAAATAACTTTATCTTTTTGTCTCTACATCATCTACAAAAACAATTATATGCTATGATAAGTTGTGTAAAGATTTGCATGTGCTTAATGATACAAGCAACAAGCAAACGGAAACTCGTCATGATTGTTCGGTCTTGGGGACTTTTTTTTATCCATTTGCAGACAATTTTCGGGATGGATTTCTTTCTTTGGATTACATATAGGAAATCTTATTTCAGAACAAATGTATATAACACTGTGTTGGCACATTTAAAATCACGTTATATAGCAGATTTATCAGAGATTTGAAAGTTTTGTGTACATTTTGATGTTGTTAAAAGCATATTCAAATTGAAGAATAGATTAGAAAATATAGGAACATCCATTCCACTTCTGAATAATGCTTATATCTGGGTAAGAAATGTTAAGCATCAGACAGTCGACGTGATGAACTTGTTAAATAACCAAATTTCCAAACATGAATAATCACATTATAGATACCGAGCTAAAACAAATTATAAGTATGACCCGCGTTTCGTCTACAAAATCTCAAAAGTGACGTGCGAATCAAAACTATTAAAATGCCAAATAAAGTACGAATTGGAAGAGAATTACAAGTAGTATTGGAAGTCTTTGAGGAAATGACGAATGAACATATTATTGTTTGAGTGTATGAAAAAGAGATTTGCATTTCAAACATTATCCTATCAAAACCGATTGAGTTGTTTACAGTTAACAATACTTTGTTACCTAGAAAAAGTATTTCCAGAATTCTTATTATGGCACACAAACTTATGATAGAACAGAAAGTTACTAGAACCAAGTTTTCTACATCTAAAACTCTTATCTGTTCGAAGTGCTCATACAACAAATTGAAAGATAAGACCCATTTACTCCTCTTGTCTACCAAACATGCACATAACCATAACATCTTATTTGTTTTAATCTGTTAAAGTTATGCACAATTTACAAATCTTTGGCCAATTGACTGTGAGGTTCTCTTCTTTCTTGTATATATTTATAGCTCAATAATTCTAATAATGAAATAATTAAATCATATTTTCATTCTGTAACTCAGACTCTGATTTTACATTTACAGTTCAGATACGAGGAGTTGTTTGGTGATTGTGTAATGTGTGTTTCCCCTTAGACAATAAACACTTGTAAGTTAAGATACTTATTCGAATTATTGCATTGTCGCTGATCTGAGGCGTCTATGATCTACCATCGGTATCCCCTGCTAATTGAACATCTCTAAAGGAATTTGGCATCATTAGTTGGTGTTCGGTATTTTGCTATCACATTTTTTATGTTGCAATACGCGTATGGTCATTGTTGAATCAGATATAGGAAAATATTTTTTTTTTCTATTTATGCTATAATTTTTATCATTTACGTTATTTGTTTTATAAGTGTTAATTGAGTACTTGATATTCATTATTATCAGCTATGGTGCATGACTCTTGTCTTCTCTTAATTAGGCAATAAAATATTTATAATACATCATTTTATGATGTCTGATCTTTGGTTAATATGCACATCCGAGTACGCATAGGTATAGCAATCGAAGATCGAATTCTGTTGTACATGACTGCAAAATCTACTGTCACTTTATAAAAATAATGTTTTACTGCTAATGCAGAACACAGATCCTATTCTATAAACCAGTAATATGGTGTTTTATGATGCTGATATTCTACTCCTAATCAAGAGCCAGTGGGTAAACCAGCTCATCATAGATTCAAGATTCGCATTTACCATATTCTTCTATAAACCAATGATAAAATCGCTAAAATCCATAATTAAAAAGACAATAATTACAGAAAATTCAAAATAATAATGAATCAAATAACACATATCTATATATATACGAAGGTGATAGAACAGATATTTTCGCATCGGTTGAGTATGTATTTTTCTCGGGGTAACAATCTCCGTGTTATTTATGTACATGTCTATTCTAATCCAATTGACTTTTATATTTGTTATACTCAGTTATCTCAATTTGGAAGTTCAATCTGAATCCTTATATTCGGATATGCCAAGCCTTCTGTCAGTCAATAAATCTTTGCAAAATCTCTGAGAGGGATTCGTAGAATAAGATGTTTATTAAAGTTTTGTCTCTATCTTAACCCCAACCCTCCCCTTTTCCACTCATTTTTGGAAACACATATCTCCGTTTGAAGTTTTACACTTTATCAGTTTAAGACAAGTTGACATTTGTTTTTATGTATTTGTTGCCAATAAAATATATGATTATAGTTATCAAAGGTACCAGGATTATAATGATATATTATATTGATAAGTCATTTAAAGAAAGAACTATTCGGAGGTTTGCTTACCCAGCATGGAAGGCAAATAACTGCACAATGTATAACACAGGTTGTCACCTCGGGGGATATCAATGGTAGTTACTAGAAACCTCATATCATATATAATGCAATAACTCAGATAAACTAAGTTAATATGTGTAACTTAACTTATATGCGTTAATTGCTGACTATGTGCTATGTGTTTTACTAATTGTTGAAAAACGTACGACGACCATAGTGTCACGTTCGAAGAGTTGTCTTATTGACAATCATATCATATCTTTTTTTTTATAATAACCAAGCGTGCATGTTATGGTTTTTCTCCATTAGTTAGTATTATCATAGTAAAAGATAAGTGATGTTGATTATGTTTGTGTTGCGCAAGTCACCCGCAATTTTATTGGTCAGTATTTCAATGCACAATAAATGCCTGATCGGTGAATTTGTATCCGGTAAAATGTATATATGATAAGTATTCTTTGCGACACGATTGGACAAAAGATTGGGTTCTCAATGTAGTATCACAACTTAGCTATTTAATCAGGGTGCATATACCTACCATTTTCCCCAGGGTTTACTGTCCATAGATTACAATAGGTCTGCAATATGAATGAAACTGCAAACATGTATAGATGTAACGTAAACAATTAACACTGTTGATTGTTTTTGAAATATTCATAGCCGAATGGTGCTTTTCAGTGATTAGCTTTACAATCATTTTATACTAGTATCAATGTCTATAACTCAACATGAAACACAACACAATTAACAAATGTATATGTGTCTGCACTGGGGACAAACTATTCATTTTACGTTGTCATCGTCATCTATATTAACACAATAAGTTATTAACTGGAATATGTCTGTTTTCTTTCATTGGACATTTTATGAATGCGTTGTGGAATATTTTGTTTAGGCATATCAGTTATATGGTCAGTAATCGTGAAACTTAAGAATAATAACCATGTTAAAAGAAGGTATGAATAATTATAGTCTGTAATGGAAATTTTAATCAAGGTTTAGAATATACTTTTGCAAGATTCCTTCCATAATCGGCTACGAGAACAAAATTTCTTTAAATCTTAATTTATTTTACAAAAACTGATGCAGAAGCAAAACTGATGCTTATGTCAGCTTCCATACATCCTTAAAATATTAGGTTAAGTTTTAGCTAATAGATGGATTGGTATGACTATAAAAACGCCATGTAAAGTGACAAAACCTTCACCAAGGCTCTTCAAAGTAAGGAAACTTGAGAAAAATGATTTTTATAATCAAAATGACATTAAGAAAAATGTATTATTTATCTGTTGGTAATCTCTTCCTGATTAAGTATCATTATGCTATTGTTTATGTCCGTCGAGGCCAGATTTTTAGTTTATAACTCCACTGAACACACACTTTGCACGAGTAAAATATGTCGCCTTGATCAAGTATAACTTGATTGACTATTATTACCAGTCGCCTTCATCACGTACACCTTGAACGAATATTATTGGTCGTTTTCATCGAGTACACCTTGATCGAATAGTATCGGTCGCTTTCAACCAATACAACTTGATTGACTATAATGGGTCTCTTTTACATGATCTAAACTTAAAACTAATTTAGTATGTTTATTATATGTATGTAAACTTATGAAGCATTGAAATGATTTTTTTCAACATGAAGAAAAGAGTATGTGACTATGAGTATGACAATGGAGCATATCCGTAATAATGATCAGTTCAACAGTTATTCTATAAATGCAAACAAAATCATGATTGCATCCGTAATAGATTATGTATGGAAAACTTTATCTATACCTATTCAGAACCCATGTTTGATGGATTGCTTGTTTGCAGCAATCATCAAGCAACAATACATAGAATAATGCATTAAATGAGATACATCTATACGTCTAAAAAGTGTGCAAAACAAAACCAATATTTTAAAGAAAGGAAAACTTCAAATGCAGTTATCTATAAATATTTCGGATAACAGATAGCTTTCATCGGTATGATTATCTATTCTGATTGACTATGACAATCTTGAAACATATACAATTAAAACCAAACACCGCAATGCTTGTTATAAAAATGACATATATCAGGTATTTACAACAGGGACTGCATAGATATGATACCAACAAAAATAGTAATATCAGATATGAACAGGTATATTTCTTAAATTTCAGCAGTTTGATTATGACTAAAAAAAATGATTTTAATTTTAAAACAGGTTAAGTTACAATGTGTATTCGATGAAAATGACCAATACTATTCGATTAAGGTGTACGTGATGAAGGTGACCGGTAATAGTCGATCAAGTCATATTTGTGCAAGGTGACTAATATTATAATTGGACGTGGCTGCGTACTTAAACATCCCAAATGAATAGCACCCTTGATTAAAACTAGTATTATTCTAGTATTTTAGAATATATATACATATTCTTAACAAAATATATTTCAGAGCACCATAATGGTACACATTTGCAGTTTGTTTTAGTATTACATAGTACAGCTTGGATATTCTGACATTTGTCAAGAGTATACTTAAGTCTTAAATACATATCATTAGTTGTGACTTCTTAGATAACTCGCAAATGTTTGTGCTTCGTATCGATCATACGAGTTACATCTTACATTTTTTTATTTCGCCTTTTTTAGCTTTCTATGAAACATTGAGGTTAAATGATGACAAGTTTTACATTGTTACGTTTGAATAGGTCTGTAGAAGGTCAGACAAAAAAACATATGTCGATTCCATATTTGTGACTGATATCAAGTATGACAAAGTTAAGTCTTGAATATTGTATAGTTTGAACATTTTCATTTATCACCAAGGTATAAACGAGAACTGTTGCATTATCCACAGTATTGTTGTGTGCTTGTGGTTATTTTTTTCAATGATCTAACGAATCTGTATATTCCTTGCTAGACATGTATTTAAATTAGGAAATAACGACAACTGAAACGTATAGTCTTATCATAATGGAAGCAGTTTTGTCTTCGTCAAACGAATGTAAAACAAACTGACTTTGTACGGGCATTTTCTTTAAGATGGTATAACAGTCGCATCAAATTCCATTAAATTGACAACGATTTGAGAACAAAATAATCAGACATAATAGTAAAAAATGTCAAAAAAGGGGGTACAGCAGTCAAAATTGTGTTATAGCGTAGTTCAATGTACTTGTTTTAAGTAGCTAAATAAAATAAACATTCCTAACGTTTCAACACAAAAATCTTTGCAACAATAGGAATTTGTGTATAATATCAAAGGTGGTAAAGAAAACATAGAGGATAAACAATTAATTGGCATCAGCTGTTCAGATAAACTACTCCGTGTCATAGAGTTTATAAAGAAAATCAGCTGTCAAACTGTGTTGGTCATGCTATATTTATTTGTTATGTGTTGATTTTCTTCTCTTAGTTTTTAAGCAAGTAAGAAACGTGTTTACTTGAGTGAAAACATAATATTTGTCAGTTGTAAACAATGAGCTTCCTGTTGTTCTTAGTTTGGGTGTTTTTGCATTTGTTTTAGGGTGTAAATACACTGTGCAAGTGTAACCATGTAACGATATGAATAAGAGATGTGTACGGTCAAAGACACAGTATTCCAACAACAGACGAAAACCCAAAAGCAAAATATATCTTTGAGTTAACCTTTTCCCTAGGGCTATTAATTTTGATATCATTATTATGTTGTTTTTATTACTGCAACTTCTATGTCATACATCTTCTGATTTAAATGTTTGGCTTTGGGCGTTCCTGATGAAGGTAAATCCAGGAAAGCGCTTCGGACGCAAATTAATAAACGTGATGTTTTCATTTTTTTCATAATTAATACTAGGGTATGTATAAATCAAATAACACACTAATGTTAATATAATCTATAAAGGTACTGCGCTTAAACATTAAGTTAAAGTTTCTCTCCCGAAATGGCACTCATATATATATTTATTTATAATACTGTCTATGACGCAAATGTCTTGCTTAAGCAATCCTCTATAATATCAATAAAGTAAGTTTCTTTGTGTGCAGGTATTTGAAGTAAATTAAAGGATGTAAAGAACAAAATAATTCGTTGTCACCTAAAGAAGTATAAGTCAAAAATGTGTTTATTAATTATAATTCTATATAAAAATGTTATGGTTTCTTGTCAAAGCCTGTAGATGGAGGTGTCTATAAGATCATTTCCATGCAGTGTTTCGTGAGAAGTTTGTCTTATGTAGACCAATTTTGAGATCAATGCATACATATTGACTTCATAAACAACATACTCTATAGTTAACCTTGCAGTTTCGCAGCAATTCAATGTTATGTATGTAGCAATATGTTATATTTGAACAAATATCACATATTTGAACAAATATGATGCTCTGCTTCATTTCCTTATCCTGAATGATAAATTTGATGAGTTTACAACCGGGGAATTGGTGTTTTGATTATTTCTTTATAATGAGTTTTTGTTCAGAGTCAACAACTTGATAGGGCTGTAGCGACTTGCGATTTTGACAGATTTAAGAGTCTCGATGGTGAAATGAAATGACCTCGAGTCATTTATTTCACTGAGGATAAATTCGACAGTATATTGAAGATAATTTCACTTTTTCAGGAGACAATTCCCTCATGGCAAAAAAAATCATTATTGAATTTGTAGGTTACAGATTTGAGAAGTGAATGAAATTTACATAAAAACGATCAATTAACTTCAGTACATACAAACCGTTACATAATTTAACAGTCAAGTTCTTATTCAATTTGAAAAAAATTGAATTTATTTTCTCATTGGTATAAGCGACTTATTTGAAGATAATCTGGATAATGGGAATCCTGCATGCTATTTATTATTAAATTTTGTATTGCGTGTCAATGGGATAAATTTGGTTACGTTGAAAACAATCTTCAGATGAAAGAACATTGATTTCCTCTGCAAAGTATCATTATTGTTTTCGTCATTTCAGTCAGACGAACATTCACAAACGAATTTCTCCTAACCTTATTATTCATGACTACGTATGTATGTCCTAGAAAAAGAACTTAAACTGAGTTTGACGGTCAAAACTCATATTGCAAACTGTCGAAAATTGGTTTCGATAGAAAATTAAATACTTAACTAAACTTTAAAATACATGTATATTCAAGGAATGACTGTAATATGTTTCTGTTTAAATGAAGAAATAACATAAAAATGTGTTACACACTCAATAACACACGTAGCATATAAAACTGTGTTATTAGGAAGGAACATGGAAAGTTTTATATTTTGTTCGTAAATAACATTTATATGATTTACACACATATAAAAAAAAAATAGCATTTGATAAATGTGGTTGAAAATCCCAAAATAATCAGAAAATAAATATTTTTTTAAGGAATGACTGTAATATTTTTTCTGTCTATGAAGAAATAACATAAAAAATTGGGTGCACACTGAATAACGCGCGTAGCCGCGGGTTATTTAACACACCACATTTTTTTAAATTTTAATTTTAATAGACAGAAAAAATATTCCAGTCATATCTGTTGTAAAGGTGCAATAATTCGATATACCTTTCCTAATATAAGATGTTGTCTTGGTAGAATATACTGATAGGGCAGGAATCCCAGGACTGGAGTTCACCACAAGTGGGTCGTCTGAGCTCCGGATATATTCTGCGAGGTTGCGCAGTAAATACTAACTGAAGTTCCGGTAACAAATCTGGTTGTGGCAATCACTTTCCAGACATTTACTACATTCCTCCCCGTTTTATTAAAACGTCAGCCATCAATGCTGACACTAATAACGATATGCTAAAATCCTTCACCGAACCAAAAAACAAATTCATAACTGTCAATCAATCAATAATCAGGTTAAAAGCATATATACAAATTCCTTCCTCCTGCATTTAATTTATATTATACAGTTGACTGGCATTCCGAGTTGTCACCCTAGCTATTTCCTCGGAGTGTACGTGAAACATGGATGCGAGCTTCCAGATGATTTCCTTAAGTAGTCCAGGAGATGCCTCATGGTGTCCTTGAGGTTTAAGATAGGGTGAATCGGTCTCCAAAACTAGATCCTCCAACTTCATCTCACAAACGGTTGCTCTATATCCTGGATACTTGTTATCCATGAGTAGGAACGGAGAGATACCAAATTTACCGTTAGGAAACATGGCTTTACATTGTCTGTATTCTTCAGTGTCACCATTAAAACAATGCCAATGTATTGGATGATCTTCCTCTAGGAAATTGGTTAATGAATCCCTGCACATATTCATTATTTTCTTGTCTCCCCTGCAATGAATCACCACAGGAAGATGTTGCCTCTTAGCTAGTTTAAGCTGCTCCTCAAATACGTGGACCTGTTTCTTGAGTTCTTTGCTATTTGGTTTATCAGAGGAGTCTAACCCACATTCTCCAACTGCAATCATTCTGTTCACACAGATTAACATCTCTAAATCGGTAATCCATGAACTCAGTACACTCATCTCCTCCCCCTTCACTATCCGTGGATGTATACCAGCAGTACTTCTTATACGTCGATCTCTCCTGATTTCTCCAATCTCTTCTATTGTTGTCCAGCGTCTTGGGAAGGCATAATTAGCAATCAGATGTCTTATTTGGTATACTGATTCTCCATCTTTCCATTTGTAGATCGGTAAGCCAGAAAATCTGGCTTGTTGTTTCATCTTATCCAAATGGAAATGAGAATCAGTAACCATAATAGCCTTTTGGATACTGCATTGATAGAGGGATATTTCCTTTTCAAATGTTATAAGATTTTCGGCATCCTCAGTTCCTTTTAATAATAAAGCCAAAATTTTCCAATGTACCAAAGAATATATTGCAGATGGAGGAAATACAGCATGAATGACTTCCACATCAAATCTGTTTTTTTTTATTGTAGAAATTCAATAAGGGTATATCTGTCCAATGGAATACAGCTGATTGACATTGTTTAAAGACAGCTTCTGTTCGTACATACTCCACCAGATGATCAAGGGTCTTTTTGTCATAGCGCTGGCAAAGTTCCAATAGGAGACCATTCATCAATTCTGTCCATACTGACTGGTACTCTTCTTTGAAAATATTATCAGCAATATTGCAGTTGTGGAGTTCAAGGCAATGATTTTCTAACATCTTTTCTGACCAAATTATTTATGGCAAGTCCAACATGCAGTTAGTGGATTAGTGTACCAGGGCAAATGTTGGTGAAATACATGCCTTCTTACATTAGTGAAACGACCTGGACATACCGGACAGAGTCTTGCCTTACTCAGATTCCTACTACTGCCTTTTATCCTGGCATCTTCCTCCAATCTTTCAGGGATTTCACCATCAAATGGACCATAATCAAGCTCATCCTCCATACTTAAAATAAATTAACGAACATGTAAATATATACATAATAATCCTATTTACACTATTTCAAAATATCTACTGTACATAATCATGTAAGTAGGATGGCATTTGTCTTTTGCGCCTACCTACTTGTCCCTGTTTGGACCCATTATCTAATTTGTCTGTATCGCGATTTATATCATCACTATTCGGAAGCAGCGAATTTTGACTCAAGTCATAAGCGAGTGTTGCGTCTAAATCGGACGGGATATCAATAAGTGAATGAAGATCTTTAAGAATTATCTGTTCATTATTATAATTGTTTGTCAGAGAATATGACACCAAGAAGGGATCATTGTTATCAAGATCGTCAGTCAGAGATTCTGACAGAGGATTCAAACCATTTTGAGTATTCTGATTCTCACCACTAAATAAAATATCCAGATATAAATCCTCCAGCTCCATATCAGTGTCTCGCTCCAATTTATTCTCAGCTCGTCCAAGAATATCATTTCTAAGTCTCTGTAACCATAACGGTATTTCTCTGTCAATGCACAGCTTGAGTCTATCATGATGCACGACTTCCTCTCTTTTTCTGTCTTTAATCTTTAGCAATGCTGGAGACTTAACTTCAATGACCACATATGGACCTTTCCATGGAGCTTTTAATTTTGGGGATATCCCTACTTTCCTGGCTGTATCTAATTTTAGTACAATATCTCCTACACAATATTTTCTAAAGTTGAGATTTAAATCATAATCTTGCTTTTGACGTTTCTGCGCAGATTTTAGATTATCTCTGGCGATATCATGAGCGTCCTCTAAAGAATTTCTTAAACTTTGAACATACTTACAAATATCTTGATCTGGAAAACGTTCCTTTATTTGTCCTAAAACCAGATCAATAGGCTGATTTACCTCTCGTCCGAAAACCATGAAATTCGGTGTAAAACCAGTCTGTCGATTCTCTGTTGCTCTGATAGCACCTGCTAGTTGTTGTAGGTGGATATCCCATCTGTTTTGATTCTTCTTTAAGAAACAACGGATTAATTGAGTAATTATTCTATTATATCTCTCAACCTGACCGTTGGAGGCAGGATGGTATGCAGATGTTCTTGTCTTGGAAACTTCAAGAAGATCACATAGTTGTCTAATAACCCTCCCATCTACATTTTTGCCTTGGTCTGTATGTAGCTCCATGGGACAACCGAATCTAGATATAGTGCTATCCATCAAAGCTTTTGCTACCACTTCAGCATTTTGGTTTGGCAAGGGACAACATTCCAACCACTTAGTAAATTGATCTATGATGACCAGAACATACTTATTATTCTGTTGAGTGACTGGCAATGGTCCAAGTATATCCAAATGAATACGTTCAAAGGGAACGCCTGAATGGTACCTACCCAATTCTGCTTTGGCTCTCTTCAAAGGTTTTTTGTATCTATTGCATATATGGCATGTTGAAACATAAAGTTTACAGTCCATTGTCATTCCATACCAGTAAACTGTGTGTCTTAATTTTGCCAAGGTTTTATCTTGTCCTAAATGTCCAGCTGATCGTAAATCATGACAAAGATGAAGCATTGCCTGTCTTAATTTCCTTGGTGTTATAAACAAGAGCCTTGGTGCAACTGCATCATCCCAAAAATAGTAGAGTATACCATTTCTAAACTCAAGTTCAGATTTTGACTGCCACAAATGCCTTACCAATGGACTACTCATCTGTAAGTCTTGTTTTGAAGGAGAGAAATCAGTAGATAACCAGGCAATAACAGTACTCAGATCTATGTCATTTTTTTGTGCGTCTCTTAATTCATTTTCAGTATAAGGCTGTAATATCTTCCCTTTTGTGGATGTGACATCTTTAATGCTTACAGCACGTACGGTTAGTGGTTTAACAAAGTCTACTTCTTCTTCAAATGTGGACCACTGACTCCGGGCTCTTGTACAGTATTTACAACCTCCACATGGAAGATTATTAAGTGGAATACTTGGCAAGTATGAATTGCATTCATTAAGTGTATCTGGGATTCGTGAAAGAGCATCTGCGTTTACATGTTTTTTACCTGGTCTATGTTGAACTAACATGTTATATTGTGATAATCCTCAATCCACCGAGCTAGTTGACCTTCAATATTCTTGAAATTTAACAGCCAAGTGAGACTATTATGATCTGTACGGACAACAAACTGGTTACCTAGTAAATAATGTCTATACTGCCTTGTAAAAGTGACAATAGCCAATAACTCCTTTCGAGTTGTGCAATACTTTTTCTGAGCTGGTGTTAAAACCTTACTCGAAAAGCTTATCGTTCTTTCTTTTCCATCTTGTAGTTGGCTAAGTTCAGCACCAATGGTTTTGTCCGAGGCATCAGTATCAAGTATGAAGGTAGCTTCCGGATCAGGATAGGCTAAAACAGAAGAATTTACTAGTGCTATTTTTAGTTGTTCGAAAGCATTTTCCTGTTCTTCAGTCCATAAAAACTCTGATTTTCCTCCTGTTAATTTATGCAAAGACACAGCAATTTCAGCATAATTCTTTATGTGTTCCCTGTGGTAGTTTGTGAACCCGAGAAAAGATTCCAGCTCCTTTTTTTTTTTGGTCTTGGCCAACTTTTTACAGTCTGCATATTCTCCGGATTTACTGAAATACCATCTTTGTTTACAATTTTCCCCAAAAACTTGACTTCTTTTTGAAATAAGAAACATTTGGACGGTTTAAGTTTTAAATTGTAGTACTGAAATCTTTTTAAGATGTGCAGAAGCTTAATCAAATGGTCATCAAAACTGTGACCTAAAACGATGACATCATCCAAATATGCAAGGCATTCTCTCCATGTCAGACCTTTCAAAACCAACTGAATGACTCGGCTGAAAGTAGCTGGTGAGTTACATAATCCAAAAGGCAGTCGGACATGCTCGAAAAGTCCATATTTCGTGACGAAAGCCGTTTTATGTCGATCTTTCTCATCGATCTCTATTTGCCAATAACCTGCAGCCATGTCCAACGTACTCATGTAGGCACTTCCTCTCAAAGTATCCATACAAAACTCAATCTTTGGCAAAGGAAACACGTCCTTAGTTGTCACTTTATTAAGGGGACGAAAATCAATACAGTACCTCAGACTGCCGTCCTTCTTTCTTACTAAAACAGGACAGGAACACCAATCTGAAATAGAAGGTTTAATAACCCCCTTATCTAACATTTGACTAAGATGTTTTTCTTCTTCATTCTCAAATTTCAGTGGAGTTCTACGCATTTGTTGTTTAATTGCAGCTGCCTCCCCTGTGTGAATTCGATGTTTAATATCCCCATTAAACAATCCCAGATCCATGTCGCCTTTAGAAAAAATATTTTGAAATTCAATGAGTACTTCAGCAATCTTTATGCTACGATCTATGTCAAAATCTTTTACTGTTCGAGTATACAAATCTTTTAGGTGTTCTGGAATCTTAGAATTGAGTTCTTTTAATTTGTTTAGTTTATTTACAGAATTTCCATCTTTTAGTATAGAACGAATTTCTGTGGACGGTTTGACAGAAAATCTGTCACCTTTGAGCGGTTTGACAGAAAATCTGTCACCTTGAGGCGGACTGACAGAAAATCTGTCACCTTGGGAAGGATTGACAGAAAATCTGTCACCTTGGGACGGACTGACAGAAAATCTGTCACCTTGAGGCGGACTGACAGAAAATCTGTCACCTTGGGATGGACCAGCAGAAACCCTGTCACCTACACGTACCTTTTCCAATGTCTCGAAATTACCAGTTGGCGAACTGACAGAAAATCTGTCACTTATGTTTTCTGACGTTTTACACGAATTTGCATTATCGACATTGACAGAAACTCTGTCACTATGTACTTCGGGGTCTTCATCCAAATCACCCTGATCAGTTACAACATTGTATATCTCCATACCAATACCAAATTTATGACCCCCTTTCAATGTGATAAAAGTGTCTGTGTCATTTCGAAATACAGCCTTCACGGATTCATCCTTAGCAATTAAAGCATTTGGGGACAGAAGACCTTTTAAATTGGATTTCGGCTGAATGATGATATCATCTGCTTGGGGATGATCAATTTCCATATCAACTATTTTTAAACTATGAGGTGGCACAACTGTTTTCTTTTTTATACTAATCCTGTATAAGTTTATTTCTTCTCCCTCGTTCCCAACAAAACAGACCGCTGGTATAGCCTCATTGTTTATGTGGACTGTGTAGTTAGCCATATCAATAACTGCTCCAAATTTCTCCAAGAAATCAATACCCAGAATGATATTATCATTTATGTTAGCAGTTACAAACCTCCATTTTGATTTTAACTTCCCTATTTCGATAGGTATCTCCTCTGTATATCTAGCATCAATTTTAGAATTTTTTCCAGCTCCTCGCAAAACTAAATGTTCCTTTAGTTTAATTGTTGACTGTAAAAGTGGTAAAATTGAAGTACTCAAAACAGATATTTGTGCTGCACTATCTATTACAGCCTTAAATGTTCTTCCTAAAATTTTCATCTCAATGAACAAAGTTTTTGATTTTTTGCTTTTATAAAATGAAAAAATTTCTTGAATCGAAAACTTCTGTTCTTGACCAGACATTTCTGTTGGCGGTTGGCCTGTATCATCTGAAAAGGTCAAGGATTGGCCTACATCCTTGGCCCCGAGTCGTTTAAAGCTTTTGGTGATGGAGATCTATTACGATAGGGAGAACTATTTCTGGGCTTCTTGCAATCCCTACTAAAATGACCTTCTTCCCCGCAATTGTAGCAATTACCTCTTGCAGGACTATTGTACCTTCTTTGTGGCGAAAAAGCTCGATCTGTTCTTTGTGGTGACCTTGACCTCATATTCTGACTTACTATGCTCAATACTTTTTTTACCATGATCTTAGTTTCTAATAAATCATCTTCTGTCTTCTGTAATCTTTTCTCGAACACATTCATCTTATTTGTTCCTTCGTCAGACTTCATAATTGCACGGACTGATGTTTCCTATGTATCCTCATTCTCATCATTTTGCTCCATAAAAGAAACCCTTTTAATTTCTGCTCTTCGTGTACCCATTATGACTTTTTGATTCGCCACTGCACTTCGTACATATTGTACCGCTTGATCCAGAGCATCTGGATTTTTGTCCATAGCAATCAAAGCTGCACGCTTGTCTACACAACCTTTAAGAAAAGCATCTGTTGCCAAAGTTTGTACGAAATTATCTGGTGTATCCGGGTAGCCATCGGTAGCCAGCTCCTGTGCTCTTTCTGCAAATTCCTCTAACGATTCCTCTTGCTCTTGTTTAAGATCTTGTAAAAGTCTTCTTACAATGTGTGGCGGTTCCTTTCTACCAAAACGCTCTTCCATTTTCTTGCATAAGCTTTCATAATTAGTTTGTACTAACTTTGGTCTTGAGCTGTAAAATTTCAAAGCTTTATCTCGCAAACATTCAATCAATTTATACAACCTTTGCTCACTCTGCCATTTGCATCTATCAGCTATAGTGCTAAATTGTAGATAATAAGGACGCCAGTCATTTCTACCATCATATGTTGACATCTTTGGTGCTGTGGGACCACCATAATCTGAATGTTTATGATCATAAGCATTATATTTTCCTTTCAATAATTGACCAGGACTACTTTTTTCCTCTTTTTCGGCTATTACTTTTTCTACCTTAAGCACAGTTTCTTTCTGCTGTAGTTGAGTTTGAATTTTCTTTGAATATTCATGTATATCTTTAATCTCATCATTCTGTGATTTAATCATTTCTTTCATTTGTTCAATTTGTTCCTCTTTCTGTTTTGTATAAATGTCTCTTTGTTGTTCAAAAATAAGCCTCTGTTCTTCTATCTGTGCTTTACTCTGTTCAGAAATTTTCTCAATTTTTGTTTGAAAAGTCTCTGCCATATCATCTCTCGACTTTTCTACCGACAAAATCTTATGACGTAATGACTCAATAGTGTTTTTAGGACCTCTTGACCTTCATCAGACTCCTCTGGGTCTTCAAAACAAATTATTTTCTCATTCAACAGTGCAGTCCACAATGATTGGGGTGCTTCTGAAATCTCTTTAAGTTTATCTAAATTAAGTAATCCCTCTTCTTCTCTCTTTGCAATTATTGCTAAGGCTCTAGTTTCACCTATCCTTTTAATCGCTTTTAACTGCGTAAAGTTAGCTTTGTTTATATTTATCGGTTTCGCCATTTTATTTTTACGCAATGTTTATAATTATGCGATTTATTATTTACTAAATAACCGTGTAGCGGTTTGTCGCAATCTGTCAGTAACACTGACACAATTATATAAATATGCAGTTTATCATTTACTGAATAACAAAATAGCGGATTGTCAGTAACACTGACACTGATTTATAACGATAAGATAATTGTTCAATGATTAGCCATATTGCGGAGTGTCAGTAAAACTGACACCAGGAATTTTGAAAATTTTCAAATATTATCAAAGTAGGTATTTCTATGAAAACAAATGGATGTAAGGGCAAACGGTTGTCAGAAATTCTGACATTAAATTTCCATGATTATTATACTCATGAAATATGTAATGTTCTTTTCTGTAGGTACAATAACTATTTGTTTTCTTTGTTGTGATTTTTCAGTTTTGCCGCCAAAATGTCAGGAAACAATGAATGTCTCGAGTCGATTTAAAGTAAATTCGAACCGACTTCTGACACCAATGTTGTAAAGGTGCAATAATTCGATATACCTTTCCTAATATAAGATGTTGTCTTGGTAGAATATACTGATAGGGCAGGAATCCCAGGACTGGAGTTCACCACAAGTGGGTCGTCTGAGCTCCGGATATATTCTGCGAGGTTGCGCAGTAAATACTAACTGAAGTTCCGGTAACAAGTCTGGTTGTGGCAATCACTTTCCGGACATTTACTACATATCTTATAATTTATTTTCTAAATTCCATTTCAAACCGTAGAAAACCATAATAAAACGTTGATGGCGTCACGGTCACATGACTAAATTATGTATATGGGCTGATAACAAAATTACGTCAGCCAATCAGAAGACGAGTTTCATCCAAAATTAAATTATTAACAGTTGTATATAACCCCACACACAATTGGTATTTAACATCGATTTTTTTTTATTCCTGGCACTATTTTAATAAAGTAGCAGACTCAGTTTTAGTCTTTTAAAGGATACTATATGGTGCGAGTTTTGCTCATTGTCTAAGGTCCCATTGTGACCAGTAGTTGTGTATTTTCTTGTCCTTTGATCTCCGTTGGAAACTTGTCGTATTGACAATCTTACTACACACTCTTATTTATTATTAACGAGTTGTATATTTTGACTAATGACTCTTAACGAAACGAACGAATTTATTTGTATTTAAATTGCTGTAAAATATAAGTTTATTTGCTTCAAATGTTTCTTTATAATTTAGATATCGGATTTAATTACTGATTTATCGGTTTACAACCTAATCGATGACAACAAAAGGTGCGAATGAAAGGCTTTTAATACTTGCCGACTCAAAAGAAGCAATGATCTCTATTTTACGAAGTTTGGCTTTAGGACACTTATCTGTTAAAGTCAGTATACAAGATTGGACAATAATTGTAAATATCTTACAAGAACACATAGTTGTCTGTTCATTTAATTAAGTTTCAATTAAAGATAGCCGCCCCGGGATTCTGAAACGTAAACTTATTTGTAAATAAATCGGAATCTATTGAAAACATTTACTTCATTCAGTTCATTAACAGTGTCGAATATAGAGTAAACGGACTTAGGTGCACCTACAAACATAAGGGTTATACATATTCAGGACTAGAGAAAAACAAGGTAGGTTTTTAATGTAGATGGATGAGCATGAAGGACGGAACATTGGGAATGAGAGTTGAAATTTTACCATAGTTATATATTTGGGAGAGTTACTACACGGTGTGGGTTTTTCTAATTGTCTAACATCCTATGGTGACCAGTACACCATCGATCTCATTATTTACTATAACATATAGATATAGGAAGATGTGGTGTGAGTGCCAACTACTGTTATGTTCTTTATAATTAGAGGGATAGCATTGCAGGGTGTTTATTAACCCTTTACCAGCCACTAAAACAAATTTTCTTACATATTTAAACTTACATGTATTTTATCAATAGTGTCTATATAATCACTTGTATAACAATGGTCAATTCTAGACATTGTCCTCTTTTTAATTTAAATCTATTTCACATGTTCCTTTAGCACATATTGTAATTGATTTTTCTTTTGTTTCTTTATGTTTGTAGTCCACTGTATAATGTGAATTGTCCAGATGTCCAGTACAGAACCCGTGACGTATATAATTAAGGTGTAAGATATTGGAACACAATGCAGGTGAGTTGGTCCTTTATATATTTGTAGCTATTTCTTAGTATATTTGATGAGAAGAGAGCTTAAGGATTTTTGGCCATAGTTTAACGTAAAAACATGCATTTTGGGTCACAACGAAGCGTAAAAAAATAATCATCTTTGTTCAGAATGATCGAAGCCTAAGAAACAATAATATTGTTCATAATGAAGCGTAAACACAATAATTTTAGGTCATAGTTAAGCGTTAGAAACAAGCATTTTGGTTATAGTTCGAGTTAGAAACATGCATTAAAGTAATAGCGAAGCGTAAATAACATGCATTTTGAAGTGTTTTTAAGAATTAAGAATTGAGAATATTTTATTGGTGATTATATAAAGTGTTAAGCTAACGTAACTTATATAAATGTATTGGAAACTATCAAGCAAAAGAGGTGACTAAAACTATCTAAAGTCGTAGTGTAACATTAACTTGCCATATGTATAGTTAGAACTAAAGTAAAACATGGAGATAATACCAAGCGGACAACTAAAAACCAAAAGTTCAATCAAAAACATACAACATCATGGTCATAAAAGAAAAATGATAATCCCTAATACCTCACATTAAACTATAGGTCGAGCAACTAGGATCCAGCCAAAAACCAGTAGGGAACACAAGAGATCCGAAGTAAAAACAATTCATTTTTACAAATTACAAAATGTATCACTTAAAATCAATATAAATGTACGTAATCACAAATCTGTGTTAAAGCGCTAGGGAGATACGTACACTGGTAGTTTTAACGACCCAGACGACGAGTGGTAATAGATTTTATTAAAATACTGATGCTGCCTTATGTTTGAAGCTGTTCTATAAATCAAAACTATTGAGTTACAAAATTATAAATACGTTAGCACCTTTAAATACCAAAATACTAAGAAATTGCATACAATACTAGAGCATAACTGATTGAAAGATAGACATAACCTTTTGTTAATTAATCCTCGTACATTCCCTGCAGTATAGTTGTATTCTCATTTCCTCCTCATTCAATTTCTGAATCAAGAGTTATCTAACAATTATATTATCTAGTATGCCAAAAATGCCAGTAGGGAAAATGGAATTACGAAAGTCTCTGTATCAAGTACCAGTTCAGAAGAAATAAGATGTTCAATTATATAACTGTTGAAAATATTCACGTCTATCCGAAAATCAGTTTCACTTATAATAATAGGAAATTATTTCAATTCTAATATAGCAGCTTAAGAAAAGAAAAAAAATGTGGTTTAATTTTATTTATATATATAGTCTTTTAGTTTGCGGTGGTTGCCCTTGATTTTATCTCTGCTGATTCTATATTGTCTACCTTTGTATTACTAAGTTTACAAGTAAGAGCAAGCTCATTTTTCATACTTTTAGGGACTTTCCGTTTTGAATTTTCCCCAGAGTTGAGTATTGTGGTGATTTTACTTTTTACACATTGTTCTCAGTTCATAAAAAAAATTGATGCTATATAACAATGAATAAAGAAGATAAAAGAAGATGAAATCATAAACAATGAATATTATTAAATACGGGAAGCTAGCTCCTACTTTCAAATTTCGTGCTGTTGGTCTTTCTTAGTGTCAAGCCTGTCTACTTGATTAGAAACTACCAGTTACTGTCTTCCACAGTATGTACATTTTCATAGATTTACTGTTGGTGTATTACGCCACTGTAGAAGAAATGATATACATCGAGGCGTATATCATGAAATGTGCGATTGAGGTTCGAATGAAAACTTCGAGGTATTGGAAACACAAAATTTATAAAAAAGAAGGTGTGGTATGATTGCCAATTGTCACAAAAAAATATGTAATGAACGTTTGGTCTGGTCTTCCAATCTAGCTGCAAAACTGGTCTCTTAGGACCCGTATGTCGACTAATAGAGTCGCGTAGTCTTTTTAATACTCGCTGACCCGTATATCGACTAAAAGAGTCGAGGAATCATTTTAATACTCGCTGTTACAGACAAAGTAAAATAAATTGACAAGTAAAAAATAACATAAATGGTAAAATTTTCATTAGAAAAACTTGAGGTTAATTTAAAGCCAGAAAAATTAATAATTTACATCCAAGTGTTTTTGTTTTAAAACGATCGAATGTATCCTTGATTTTCCTATTAACTTAGAAGCTAACATTTTATTTTTAATTAGTTTGCATCTTTGTAGCGTAATCAACATGTTTGATACTAAAGGTAATCAGCATGCATCGATTTCATGCATGATAACTAATTTCTTAAACTACTTAAACGTTGTATTAAAACCAAGCAAAACAGTCTTTTAAAAACTAAGGTTATATAAAAGTACAATGCACTCTTTACCAACGAATAATAATACACACGAAAATCTATAATGATAAAAATTAAACATGAAATGTCTTTGTTCTTCTGTTTGACGGATATTCATCCACTTCCAAAATGGCAGAAACATTTTAAACGAGAGGTTATATAAAAGAAGAACGATCTGCATTCAAACTGTGAGACCATAATTTCGAACATCAATTTCGTTCTATTAGAGAAAAACTTTTCTGAAACTATGAGCATTCTTTGATGTGATGTTATTTAGTGTTGTTATCTTGTGACTATATGTTCTCACTGTCGAACCAATATTGTTGAAAATCCTTTAAATTACGATGTTTTTCTTCTGGTTTTCTGCTCATGGGTTTTAAAACAGGACAGGACAAAGTGGTAGTAATTCTTTTATCTTATATTTTATTTCATTCATGGTGAACGGTGTTGCTGTCAAAATCTGCAAATCTTCGTTAGTTGCTGTTAAATTCACTCTCTAATTGTCGTAGACATTGCTTCTATCTGGAAAATACTTCACGTGTTTAGTTTATAGAGTCTTCGGGACAGTTCGAAAACGATTAAAAATATCATCAATATAAAAAGCTAGATATACTAGTGATTTTTTTAAACTGTTACACTTGCGCATTCAATCTATTGACAGAGAGGGTCATGCTGTAGTATCCTTAACATACGAGTTCCTGCAAATTTGTTTGGATTAGATATATATACATATATTATATATACGAGTCTAAATTGAAAACTACGTTCAAACCTATGACTGCGTTGGATAAAAACCGCAATTTTTATACGTGTGCATGTCAAACAAATTTCGTTGTAGAAGGGTCTAAAAACAGCACAAACAACATTTTCCAAAAGACCAAAAGTGTGAAAAAGTATATTTGAACAATATATATATATAACCATCGGAATCACAAAATTAATACGAACGAGACTTCGTGCGCTTTCACATGAAACACCCGACTGTTTTGGGTGATTGCTTTCGATTCAATGTTGTTGTTTGGTCGCGGTTTTATTGACATATATACATGTACCACGACTCTCCTTTTATGCATATTGATATCCGTTAAGAACATTTGTCCTCTAACAACCTACTTTGAAACATGACCGTTAAAACGGCAGAATCCTTTTAGTTAAGTTGACACAATTAAGATATCAAAAATGCATTATTTGCTAAAAAAAATTAATGGCACATAAAATCATAGAACTATCTCCGTTGCTTCAACATGTTATTTTTATACGATACGACTGACAAATTGAACCTTTTAGATATCTGAAATCTCTCTCGGAAAATTAATTGCGTAAAGCTCTCAACAGCATATGCTTTCTGAGGTAACAGGGAAAATCGTCATGTTATATTCATTTAAGTACAATAACCTTTTAGTAGTTATGGATTTGCAGAATTTTTTAACAGATCAACGTTGACGTTATTACTCTTATTTTAGTATATAAAGAGGAGGCGGAGCGTGCATGCAAGTACTAATAATCCGACTTTCAAATTAGACGATCCCGCTAGTTATTGGTCCGTTGACTGGTTTTAAGTAGTTGTGGTCGTTCTCAAACGAATGTTTATGCTTCAAGTTTTGATTGTTTAGAAAGACTAAAATACAATTGACATTAATCACAGAATCCATTTTTAGGCAAAAACATAACAAACAAATAACTATTGTGGAAATAACGGCCACAGTTCACTTAGAATGACGAGGTCTGACATGATTACAGAATGCCGACATGCTAGTTTTAACTGACAAATCTGTGCACCATTGGTAGCAATGGATGCTCAAGTTCCTCCAGGTTAAATTCTAAAGAGAACGAGGGTTATGATCCCCAAATACGTCGGGTCTTATTCGCATCACCCCCTGGTTTCAGGGGAGTTAAGATTAACATTTTTTATATTATAAAACACTGAATACATAGGCCATACTATGTATCATTAACAGTCAAGCTCGAACTGGTACCAATTCAGAACCGGCCACTCAGGGTAGACATGAGATGGTCTCAACAGAACTTCCTGCGGTACCGCAGGAAAGTAAAAACCTAATATGATCCGACGTACAATTACGGGAAACGATCATAACCCCTTAATCTTGCCAGATCCCGACACCCTTTTTGACTGTGACGAATGATTTTATTACAAAACAATGAACAATTAGAATCGAGTTATTAAAATAAATGCTGCATGATTTTTATCCATTTGAAATAAAGTCAAAAGTTAAATGCATCTAGGCGAAGATCTAATACCAGGTATTGGTAATTCCATTTTCACACTGAATGTGTCTAAATATTTAGATAAAGGTGGTAGCCATTCATGAAAATTAGCATTGACATAATAATTATAGTTCTCGAACGTATGAATCAGCTAGCAAATCCATCGGATTGATTGTCTCCTCTTTTTTGTCCAATAAGTTATGGATCCGGCATGTTCTGGTCATTCTGAAAAGATAAATAAAACAGCAGCAGACACAAGAATTGTTATTAGATGGCAGATTGCAAGGGGAGGTGGGTGGGTTTTTGAAACTTTTACATATCTACAAGATTGGCTAGTGCAATGTAATGCTGACGAGTCATGTGACGTTGATTGGCGGGAAACAAGAACCGGATCCGAATGAGGCAATAATCATTTCTCTTTAATTAAATTGGTTTATCTTATAAAAGCGATAAACCGTATTAATCACAGAATCCATTTTTAGGCAAAAACATAACAAACAAATAACTATTGTGGAAATAACGGCCACAGTTCACTTAGAATGACGAGGTCTGACATGATTACAGAATGCCGACATGCTAGTTTTAACTGACAAATCTGTGCACCATTGGTAGCAATGGATGCTCAAGTTCCTCCAGGTTAAATTCTAAAGAGAACGAGGGTTATGATCCCCAAATACGTCGGGTCTTATTCGCATCACCCCCTGGTTTCAGGGGAGTAAAGATTAACATTTTTTATATTATAAAACACTGAATACATAGGCCATACTATGTATCATTAACAGTCAAGCTCGAACTGGTACCAATTCAGAACCGGCCACTCAGGGTAGACATGAGATGGTCTCAACAGAACTTCCTGGAAAGTAAAAACCTAATATGATCCGACGTACAATTACGGGAAACGATCATAACCCCTTAATCTTGCCACTTGAGTGTGTCTATACACACTCACCAGAATCCCCCCCCCCTTTCCTACAACCTAAAGGTCCATTTAGGTGAACTAGCTAAGAAGGCATTATTCTTTGTTAATATGTTTGAATCTTACATATTTTTCCTTTTGTAATAGCTTTGTTATAAAGGTGCTGTTTTGAAGATTTCACTTCTTTCGTTGTATTATCCATGTTATATATAATATATATTTATCATCATAAAACGCATTATTTTAGCAGTAATACATCCACTGATAAACCGATCATGAATTATCCATGGGTTTACTAAAAGAGTTATCTCGCCTTAACCGGCTTAGTTGAACAAAATGTATTCTAAAGCATATATATATATGAACTTGTTAAATATTTCTAAGAGATATAATGCGATAAATCAGGAAGTTTCTTCATAAAAATAAACAGTATAATCAATAAAACTGAACATCTGTGTACACATTCGGAGATTTGGGTAATAACTAGACTGATTGGTCACTGCAAAAGTACGATGCAAGATGGTGGTATGCCATGAATCTACTCAATTGCTTTGTTAATCTGTAATATGCACTAAAATTAGTTTTCCATTTTCAATTTTATTATCCTCTACAAAGTTTACGAAAATACATTACCTGTATATATAATAAGTGCTATCCTAGGCACTCCTTCAAAGTCGTGTACATTTGTATAGGCTAATCTATTTATTAATTTTAAACAAGTAACGTGACCAATATTTTAGAAACCAAGGGAGTAGAACGTACACACAAAAAAAATTCATATCAATCAATACATTGAAAGTACCACATATCCAGTACTAACATGACGATTGCATGTGATTGCATTCCTAGTAGTACTTAGAATTCGGATACGGCTAAGCAGTATGTGCCGCTTTTTGGAAAGTTCAAACTTGAATAGTTTTACGTCGAATATATTTTGTGACCTAAAAGAACTAGGCGTTTCCTGTACTAAACTGGCTACCCCATGAATTCCTAGTAGTACTTAAAAATTCGAATACATGTTTTGGAAAGTTCTATCTTGAATAGTTTTGCGTCGAATATTTTTTGTGACCTAAAAGAACGAGGTGCTAGAGTAAAATTCCATGGTATTACTTTAAGTAATGCATAGTTGATTTATTCCGACTAGAATTAAAAAGATTGTGTCCATCAGCTTTGTAAATAGAAAAGAATGCTAAATGTTCCTTTTAATAGAAGGAAATAGATCAAGAGTATTTGAAATAAATTTAAAAATTCATCGAGTTTCCCCATCTGGATAATATGCGTGTTCGTTTGTAAAAGTCCTTAACAGTAACTTATATACCGCATATTTGTTTTGTTTCTAAAAATAGATGTGGGGGAGCCCATAGTTCGTGCCGACATGTAAAATAAATATGATAGTAAAATACAAACGTATTAAAACATCAATGTTCACATATCTGAGTTAGATAAGACAATCAAAAATAATCTAAACCATACATGTACATGTATCATGTGTATATATATACAATAACATTATCGCACTTCAAAGTATAGAGGATGTTGTGTACCATGCTCTGTCTGCTGCTTCGTGAGTTATAAAGTAATTTGATAATTGTGTGAATAGTGCACATAATTCTCCTATTTGCTCTAAGTTGACTTGTTGGTAAACTAATTGTCCTGTCCATGAGCATAAGTAAGCTATTTGAAACCTTTACAGACTATTGCTTGTATAACTATATTTGCTTGTATATAGATATAGGAAGATGTGGTGTGAGTGCCAATGAGACAACTCTCCACCCAAATAACAATTTAAAAATTAAACCATTATAGGTTAAAGTACGGCCTTCAACACGGAGCCTTGGCTCACACCGAACAACAAGCTATAAAGGGCCCCAAAATTACTAGTGTAAAACCATTCAAACGGGAAAACCAATGGTCTAATCTATATAAACAAAACGAGGAACGAGAAACACGTATATATTACATAAACAAACGACAACTACTGTACATCAGATTCCTGACTTAGGACAGGTGCAAACTTGTATAACTATATTTGCTTGTATCACTATATGAACTATGTTTACGCAAGTCAGAAAATTTAGGGTCGGGCTTGGTATGTAGGATTCAACAACGTAAACATGAGCTCTGCAAATCTCTCACAAGTTCAACTGACGTGATATTTCATATCAAAAACAAATATCAAATTTAATATAAGCATATTTTACAACAGGAACACATGCATAATGTAAATAGCTAGGCAAACATGCAAAAATTAAAACAAGCAAGCTTACAAAAAAAATAAACGCAAATTGAAAAGTATAAATATATACATGTAACTGAGAAGCTCACTCGTGTAAATAGAATTGGTATGATTCAATTAGACAACTCTTCACAGTAGAACAAACGGCAAATTAAATAATAACAAAAAGTCATTTTACTGCCTTCAACAATGAGCAGAGCCCATGCCACATTAACTAAAATTATTAGTAGTCACTTTCTGCCTTCATTTATGAGCAGAGCCCATGCCACATAAACTATAATTAGTCACTTTTCTGCCTTCATTTATGAGCAGGGCCCATACTGCATTAGTATCAATAAGTCAGTGTACTGCCGTCAACAATGAGCAGAGCCCAAGTCGCATTAATAACATTTAGTCACTTTTCTGCCTACAACAATGAGCAGTGCCCATACTGCATTAAACGAAGTCATTGTACTGCATTCAACAATGAGCAGAGCCCATGATACTGCATTAAAGTGTAATTAAAAACCAAAAAGAGAAATGTAAAACAAGTCAAACGAGAAAACAGTAGGCATAATTTATGTACATTTTTTTTTTTTATATAGTAATGCCGATTTAAGTGTATCAAACAGTTTAGGAAATATTTAAGACTGTACATGTTCAAAGGATTTCCATTTATAAATATTTTAATCTAAGCCATCGACTCTGATGGATTTAATCTAAAGCTATCGCGCCATCCGCCACAAAATTTGTCTTCTAACTCTCATATAGTGTATTTCATCTATTACACGTCAGCTGAGCCATCTAACACATAGTGTAAAATTGTGTATAATAGTGGTAGAATCTATAAAGTAAATAAAGATGAGGAATTTGCACTTATTGCCCTCGTGTGTATCTTGTGTATAATAGCGCTAGGTGCGTCTTCAAAACGACTGCATGGTTATATAATTTATGTACATTAAAGCAGACATGTAAAAAAGGCCACGAATTAAATATATGACATCAAATTATAATAATAAATAATCCTTTCAGTAATCTTATCTTATCACCATCAGATTATCTTAATCCTAATGAGATAAATATCAATTAGAATAATTATACACCACAAAACATCAACTTTTTTCTTATATATATAAATTCAACATACCGAGGTTAAAGCTTGACGAAATCTGCAAACCGCTGGAACCACTGAGGTAGTGAATTCTTTGGATCAGTGGTTCTCCTTCTTTTAAATCGTGTTTCCTTACAAGTGCATCTTGTGCTGTGTGGAATTCTAAACGGGGGCTCCTGGTGTGAAGATTTTGTTCTGCCATTAAATTGATCATCGATCATCACCGGTCAATGAGCCACTGACAAATTGGATGCTGTCCCTGTCATTCGAGCATTGTATAACTTTTATGGCGAAGATACATTATTAAATTGTTCTAATAATCTCACAAACATAAACATGTCGAAAGAAGCTGGATGTGTTCCTCGTGTTGATGGCATCGCGGATCGTGTGGTGACAGTTCGGTTTACCTTTTAATATCGTCGTTTGCTGACCCTTGCAAATGAAAATCCATTCTTGGAGAATTGTCTTGTCTCTACGATAGTTTCATTTCAAAATATAAGAATATGATAAGCGGATGTCAAAGATTTTTTACGATTGCATTTTTTGAAACTTTTACATATCTACAAGATTGGCTAGTGCAATGTAATGCTGACGAGTCATGTGACGTTGATTGGCGGGAAACAAGAACCGGATCCGAATGAGGCAATAATCATTTCTTTTTAATAGACCACTTTCGAGTTCATCCGTCACCGGAAAAAACTCGTCAATTATACGCGCCTTTATCACCGTCATTTGTCATTATGGGGCGTCATCACTTCCCTTCCAATGTTGAGCGAGTGGTTGGAAAACTATAATTCTATATTGTACGAATTATTCGGCAAATTGAATTCTCAAAAATGATAATCAACACTGCTGTCATTAAGGAAATTGTCAGTAAGTTCCTACAGAGCAACCATTATTTCTAGTTTATCCTGCACAAAGACGATCACTAAGACGCTTGATGAACGTAAATAGTGCAGGGATACAGGCGACCCCCTCTATCTGGTAAATGACGTCATAAAGGCGTGCATAATTGACGAGTTTTTGCCGGTGACGGATGAACTCGAAAGTGGTCTATTAAATTGGTTTATCTTATAAAAGCGATAAACCGTACTAGAAAGAGGTGTACGTTAATCTATTGTTAACTTCGGCAATTTTTCTAAAGATAGGTAGGTTGCAAACTTACATTTATTCAGTCAACGATTCTATGGTCTAAAACGTGGAGAGTTGTGCCATTGGCAATCATACCATGCATCTTCTTTTTATGATAAGCAATGGAAAGTCTTAAATAATTCCCGGAATTACAGATATCATACAAATGTAGTTGTTTACACGGAAGATGCCAAACATTGCTAAGAAATTGTTCAAATCAATAAAAGATAAATATGTCAATAGTTTTCTATGTTCAATTTATATGTTTTACACTGGTCATTTATCAGAGAAGCTCTTCTGATTTTCTATCAGCGATAAGTGAAGTTATTTACTAAAATGATATATTGAATTGATCGCATTTCACATCGTATTAATTTGTGCATTTATTACGGTCTCATTCAGTTATCATAAGATAATTATTATTATGATTTTGTCTTCTTTTATTATACATCCTTCCGGCACTAGAACAATTTTCGTAATGAAGTTACTACCATTGTACTTAAAAGTATTTGTTCATACATTTATGCACACAATAACGGCTGCTTTTTTCTGCTATCATCGATGTTTAACTATACATTTGTTCATTTGTGTACATCTAAATTTTAAAGTATTATTCAGGACAAACGATATCTGAAATTTGTGCAGTCATTTCTTTTTTCGTAACATTAAATTCATAATCATTCCCCACGCCATATGTAACCGAAATTAATCATACATATTGCTTTCTTAAATTATGGTTTATTCGATTCGCATTTTAAAATAGTTCAAATTAGATTAATTCGCATTCAAAACGTTTTACATTCGAACGTTAATTCTAATTAGAATTGCAATGCGCGTCAAATTCGCTTTCAAACTGTCCGAACGACGTTAACTTTTAATTCGTATTAAAAAACGCATTTCTAATGGGAAGTAGCTAATACGAATCAATTCGAATAAAAAAGAAGAGTGTGTGAACTCTACTAGGGAATTCGATTCGCATTCGCATTCGAATCAAATTCAATTCGAATTAAACGTACGTGCGAACGAGGCATAAGTTTTGCAGTACGTAGTTTTGGTCGACCATGTGCTTGTTGAACATGAAAATGGTTTTCTAAATAAACGGTCAATGCATTTCTCCTAGCATTACGATTTCTATTTAGTTTCAATCACGAGACGTTATGTTACCCCCCACACTAAAAAAACAAAAAACAAACAAAAAACCTTTAAAACCTTAAAAGATACAATTCCTGCAGACGACACAATGCGTGCCTCTGTGATACAATCAAACATTTTAGAGGCTAACAAAAACAAAACTTTAAATGCATTTTAAAAACCAAATAGACTTCTATACTGCGAAAGTTTTCTTTAGATTTAAATTAATTTTTTTTCATTTAAAGTAAATCATGTTTTATTGATAGATTTTCACAGTCGTTAGTGGATACATCAAATACCGGTACCTTATCCCGGCCTCGTTAACCGTTAACAGTATATAATAGATTTTGTTAATTCTTGTTAGTTTGTCTGTTATACATACATTTATAAATTATGATATATTTAACTAATTGTTAGTCAATTACGAATAGAAATATATTACAATATAAACATATATAATTGCAAATCATTCATATTTATAATTACGTATTTTTTTTCCATACTTGACCTTTACTTTTACATCCTTATTATTTATTAGATTATTAGATTTATTTTAAGTAAAACCGGACGTGTACTTTAATTTATTCTGATATGTATGTCATCGGGATGGTGAGTTATCATACGACAGCATTAATATATCTTATAACGTTAAAATAGAATAGCAGAACTTGTTGTTCTTCATTCTGTTGATATAAAAAATTCGCCAAAATCAATGAGTTGGGTATAAAGTACGTAAGTCCATCGTTAAAACAATTAAACTGCATTCATTATCTACAATTTATCTTTTAAATGATACACAAACACTGTGTTATTTCAAAAGACGTATTTCAAGTCTGATAAAAACGATTCCTGACGTACTTATATTTAATTCCATATCGCATCGCTGTTTGTAAATACGATAGTTTCCAATATATCGAAACAGTTTACAACAAACATATTATCTAACAGGATCAAGCAATATGTTTTTTTTGTGTGTGTGTGTGTGTGTGTGATCTTTTAAAGATCAATGTCTGGTACATATGATAAGAGTGTTGCCGTTCGAGGTTTAAGTCAATTAAAAAAATGCCATTTAGGGTAGAGGCTTATGATCAAACAATGTACACGAGTACTAATACCAGACATTTTACTTGACATTTATATACTATAACTTTATCAATAATGAATAGGATATACGATATAAGCATTTGTATTCAATAATTCTGTATAAGTTATCAAGTGCTTATCTGAAAATTATTGTATTGCATAATTCATTTTTAATATAGAACCATCAAATGACAGTCTCAAGTGGTAATGAGATACTAGTAATTAATTTTGTACACTTCAAAATTCTGACATAAAAGAGGGGCCAATGATTTTCTTTTTATCAGATGATTCTGTTAGATAATAATCAAAGACATTCAAGAGGATGGCAAGGGTTTTTCTTGCTATAGGTTATGACGTGCTGTGAATAAAGTTTTATTAACAATCTGTTTGTAAACACAGAACCTGCTCCAGAATAGGGTTATTTGAGTGCACTGGAACTGTGCGATGTTTATTTGTTTATTTGTAAATAAAGTTCAAGTAAAATTTCGAAATGTCGAATAATATGGTCCCTGTCTTTAAGACCGCACCTGCAACCGTTTGGGAATATTTGTATAATTGAAGACCACGGATATATCACATTTATTGTGCGTAGCCATAACTCGGACATCTTTTCCTCATCTATGAAATAACCGAATGAACGTATCAATAGATTTTATCTTAAGATGAGAAGCATAACGGAAGCTACTAATAAAAACGAAATTATATGCCCTTCCAGAGAAGCCGAGTTACATTTAATATTTTCTATTTAGTGTTTCGTGAACCGCTGTTTGTTTCAACTGATATGAAAGACGAGCCTGTCTATCTTTATCTTGTAGTTTTCATTGACCATTTAATCTTCTCTCCTCTTCCAACTATATATGCTGAAGGTTATTCTAGCTTGATGTTTGATATAACTTATTATTTTTTTATAATGTATCTTATTTGAAATATCATACCAATTTGGCTTCTGTGAGTTACAACGCTAGTTTTATTTTTTTCAAATACAAAGAAACGACACAGGCATATTGAAGTTAATGCAAAGCATTACTAAGCTACACATATAAACATACCAAAATTGAAGCGCAAGTAAAATTCATGCACAACTAAAAATTAAGCATCAATTAAAATACATACAATTTTTTACATAACACAAACATTTCTAAAATTTGAAACAACTTATCTACATGCAAAACAACAGCCTTTCGATCAATATCAGGTCTGCATTTGGCTCTCAAATTGAGAGAAAAAAAAACATTTCAGTCCTGAATTGTCAGGAAGGCTGTTCCACAAAGTAGCAGCAACAAAATTAAGTCTTTTGTAATCAAACTGTATAGTTTGTAGTGAATAGCCAGTCAACTATGTTACTTTATCTGAAAGAATATTTACAATATTTTACATTTGATAAATCATGTAAAAAGACAGTTGTCAGTTTAATAACAATATTAAAAGTTTCAATTGACATTGATCTTTGTCTTTTAATTAGCAGTGAAGGCATCTTAGTCTTTTCAAACAACTGTTGGTATAAGCTTGAATGATCTTCATGCACAAAATAGTGCTCTTTTTCGTAGTTTTTCTAAAAATGTCATGGCAAACGTTGACTTATAACCCAGTCCCGTCGCATTGTTTTTGAAGCCATGATGAGCGTTTACTAAGAAAATATTTTATAACAAATGACAAAATAAATTTAAAAGTACCAAAAATCTTTTTCAGTCCAGCTGAAGATGATACGTCGTATCTGACTGTTTAAATTGCGGTACCTATTGTGACTTTGGTTCGTGTTGCTGATTCTTTGATTATATTCGTACAGTTTAGTTGACTGTTGTGTTTTTTGTTGTAGATGTTCTTAATTCTGAACTTGATATATAAAAAAGAAGATGTGGTATGATTGCCAATGAGACAACTATCCACAAAAGACCAAAATGACACAGACATTAACAACTATAGGTCACTGTAAGGCATTCAACAATGAACAAAGCCCATACCGCATAGTTTTTTGTTTGTCAAGTATAACACGAATTCTGTTTAACTTTTGTAAATATAGGAACACAATTCAGTCAAGCACAGTCATTCTTTAAATACCTGCTCCACAATCTTTAGGCAAATAATAACAATAAAAATCGTAAGTCGAAAGCAATGGTGATATTGATTTTTATTTATATTTGGATCTTCACATTCAAGTTCAAATGTTGAAATAGCAAATATAAATTTCAATTCAACAATGCTTAAAGCTATCTCATAATAAATAACTTAACAAATAATAACGAATTTTGCTTTGATAACAAAATAACATACAGATATAAACAACGCCACAAATCTATTTCATTACAAAAGATTAAATTGACGAGGCTGAAAATGTATTTCATTACAAAATGCAAAAAAAATAACATTTCGTAAAACAAATAACACAGTGAACTACAATTAGCATTTGATCCTTATGATTTGACAACCAACGTACTTCAGGTTCCTACCTAGGGAAAGGGAATTCTAAATACAATGCAATTGAACCATTTACCATATACCTTATTGAAAAGTAATTAGCAATAATAATAAAAAGACAACGACACTTTCAATTGTGTTATTTTCAAGTTCTGTTCGCGACTAATAAAACAACAAAGAATATTGGGTTTCATTCATGACACAAAATCAGTAAATGCACAGCAAAAGTCAAACAAAAAGCTCTAGTTGATGTTCTTAATCCCAAACTTACAACGAGGCCTCAAACAAGGACCAGAAAAAAACTCTTAACCAACGACAAGTTTAACACGTTTAAGAAGCTGTTTATTTTTTTCTGTTTATCTGCCTTTTCTTTCTAAAAAAATGTAGGCAAAGTCAGTTTGACATACAAAGGTACAACTTCAAAGATTGGATGCATAGCATTGTTATACCTAAAGTTGAATTTGATAATGTTTTAAGAAAGATTAACTTATAATGACAAGCATAACGAATTTTTTAATACATGATATGATTTTGTCTTCTATTATCAAGTGTCTGTAGCTATATTATCGGCCAGTATGTACAGTAGCTATATTATCGGCCAGTATGTACAGTAGCTATATTATCGGCCAGTATGTACAGTAGCTATATTATCGGCCAGTATGTACAGTAGCATTTCAAAATTACTCTTATCAAAAATTTCAAACCAAGTTTTCAATTAAAAAAATGTAGATTAGAAATGATAGATTCACACGATAAAAGTATTATCTATCCAAACCCTACTGACAGAAATGATAGGCAATGTGTTTTTGTAATTCACCTCCGATAAGTTAAATCATTTTAGTAGGGCTCCAATTATATATAAAACCAATCACCCTCCTAAACAATCATCACAAAGAAAAATTATCTAGAGCGGTGGATATGCTACATCCCAAGGTATAGTTTGTTTAATTTATTTTTATTAATTATCTGATACATTATTATTTGAATCATTTTATGTTTTAGTTTCTATATTCAAAATATCTTTATCCAGCAAAAGCGGAATTTACTTCACTTATTTTATGGGAAAAAAGTTAAAAATGCCTAGACAATTTGTTGTTATGTTTCATAATAAAAGTGTTAAAATGACCAAGTGTTGAAGGATATAATTTCAATAATTATTGTTTGAAATACCGAGTGCAGTCGGATGAGTTTATAATATCTTCTAAGACTGTTAAATATCCCCATCAGTTACATTTAAAAATTGCCAAAAAAACCCAACTTATATCCATACTTTTCCAATGAAATATAGTGTAAAATTCAATTGAGTAAAGTTCATTCGCAAGATTAATGTTTCTAAATATTTATAATATGCTTCGTCTTTTATATTCACTTTTACATTTGGGCTCTGAAATGCAATTAGTTCAATCAATAGTATATCGACGATAGCCTTAGAATTTCATTTTGGCCTCTTTACAATGTTTGAACATCTTTGACGTTCGCAATTTGAAAACAAATATATGTTAAAAAAAAAGTCGAGAGCAATGAATCTATAGCACTCATGCAAATTCAAGTTAACATTAAGAAAGTCATTAGAGGTCGTGCACACAGAAATCGGTGACGTACTTTCACATTCATAATTTAAAAACATCTGATCTAAACCAAAGATTCGCTGAAACTGACATTAGCATGATACATGATTTCTTGATTAACAACAAGTTTGTTGCGTTTGGAGGACGTGCTTTTCAACAACTATCAGCATTCCCATAGGAACCAATTGTGCTCTTCTGCTTGCCGACTTGTTCCTTTATTCTTATAAGACTAACTTCATGCAGGAACTTCTTACGAAGAAAGAAAATAAGTTAGCATATCTTACATCTAGAAAATCAATGAGGGTCGGTTGAAAACAAAACTTTACGACAAAAGAGATGATTTCAGCTTCCTAATTGGGAACTTTCCATTTCTAAGGAGCAACATTCCAGCAGCGCCTTCACACTGAGTATGTATCTCCCAATTGCTACAACATACCCGGGTTGCAGCTCACAATGAAGCGATTAAACAAAGAGTTCCAAATAGTATGTCTTATTAAGTTTCACAATAAGCCTTTAACTGGTTGGTTCATTCACATATTTAATTTTCGATAGTCAAGTATCACATTCTATATATTATTTATCTTCAGATACCAGAAGTAGAATTTTAATTTTGGTTCATTGTGGCATAAGACGTAAGCCAAATGACGTAATAAGCTTGCAAGTGTTCTATTATTGTATTCTTCTGGATCGTAATGGAACTAATTGAAAATCTTATTGTCTTTAACTCAGGCTGGTTTAAAATCACAAGATCGATGGAACCATCTGTAGCCGTGTAGAAATTTTATGGCATATCTCAAAAGTGTCTATCACATATTTCTTACTAGTAACTGCCAAATCATTATATACAAATCCGATCTTTTGTTTAATTTTCCTTTATGATAAGGAGGTGATGAAAGTTAACTCGTACCTGTTAATTGGTTTTACTAATCATTAAAGAGAATAATGATGGTATAATTGATACAGACGCTATCACCTGGCTCTTAACAATATCAACTGTTACTTCAATAGAAAGAATTTCACTCTTTTATATCTACCCAATTCAAATACTTGAATTAAATAATGCACATGACTTTGTATTGCAAAATATTCAAATAGTTTTAGTTCAGATATTTGATATTAAACGTAGTGGATGACTTTTTCTTATGATCAGAAAAAATAACTCGTTATCATTATACTGAAACTTGAACGTCAATATGTTTGTATTGCTCCATCATGCATCAAGCAATGCATTACACATTTAGTAGTATGTATGTGCGATACAAAAAAAAACTTTCTGTTGCGCATGATTGGACATTTCGAGTAATTTGAATTTCGGAAATTATGTATTAACAGTGTTTTTAATAAAACGCAATTTTCTAAAAGTTATCGGAAAGCCACCAATTATTTCCCAACAGTTTTACTAAAATTAACTTTTGATTCTGCAATAATATTCCCCAACGCTTAAAACAATGTAACTTTTATTAGAGTTGTCAGTACCTTGTCGCAGGTTTAGAACATTTGTACCATACTGACACAATCAATAAACACATCGATGTATACATTATGATATCAAAAGCTTCAGGCATGATGGACAATACATTTTTTTAAGTATGGCGAATAAATACTTCAATAATCGATAACAAATGGGTACTCATTGCTTCGGTACTGACACGAAAATACGGATTTATTTTGTGTTACTAAAATTTGCTGTTACAAAATGTTAGAATTTTTTATAAATTAAGGAATGAATCTCCCTTATGCAAAGCTCTGATTCCTTTCACGCATTTGGCTGTACTCTTTGGATTTTTGGATTATAGCTCTTCATCTTTTATAAAAAGATTTGGATTTCAAATAATTTGGTCACGAGCATGTACTGTCGAAATGCGCATCTTGTGCAGGAAAATTGGTACCGTTAATGTTATTCTAGCTAAAAAATTCTTGTACTAATATAGCGTATTATTAGTTAAAACTTTCAAAAATACCAGATATAAAATCTAACAATTTCAAAGATATTTTGACGTTGCCATTTTACGTAGTTATCAAAACAACAGAAACAAATGTCTCCTCTGTATCTACATATTGTTCTATCAATTAAGTTTGGTGAATGATATGTAGGATCAACTTGTGTATATCACACGCAATCTTATGACTTTTTCTACAGTCACCTTCTTAAATTAATAGTTAGGTATCAAAAACAAATTCCTATACAAATAAAGGCAACAGTAGTATACCGCTGTTCAAAACTCATAAATCCATATAGACAAAAAACTAAATCGGGGTAACAAACTGAAACTGAGGGAAACAAACATAGAAACTGACTAAGCATTGGAAAAAGTCCTATGAGAATAATAAATATAACAAATGTAACATCAAAACCAAATACATGAATTTGGGATAGATAAGTACCGTGACACGTCTTATAGTAATGTGAATTCACACTCAAAAATAAGAGAAAACAAACGACACAACGGAAACACAACGTTAAAATGTAACACACACAGAAACGAACTATAATATAACAATTGCCATATTCCTGACTTGGTACAGGACATTTTTAAAGGAAAACATGGTGGGTTGAACCTGGTTTTGTGGCATGTCAAACCTCCCTCTTTTATGGCCATGTGAAATATAACATTAAAATGACAACACAAACGTTTTACTGTGAAGTGAGTGTGAGATCAGTTTTTTCATTGTTACAGAAAGGATATTTTGCGAAGGAAAATATATAGTTTTGGTTAAACTTAATTCAGCTTTTAACTCCAATTTTATTTGCGTTTAAGCATGTAAGTAATGTACGTTGCTTGAACAAAAAAATATGAACTTTGTCCTGTTATATATTTTTGGTGTTCGTGTACACTCTCTTTGTAGATAGCTAGAAGTTACAAAATAAATGAATTATATTCATGTCTAAAAAGTACACATTGAATTACTATATACATATACTCAGTTCAACAAATAAATGATCTTTTACACAAATCCTATATAAAGTGTCGAACGTCCTTTTTAATATCACAAAACAAATTAATCTTTAAATTAACACAAAAAAAATTCATGGGTGTTATTCCTCTTTCTGATTTTTCCTCTATTGAACGTTAAAATTTCATGGGTATTTATAAATGTAACTAGAATACTTCGTTATTCATAGAAATATCTTTAATGGATCGTATAACTGAAATTTTACATTTGAAACTATTTTCAGGTTTGCTTGATGGATATAGGTACAATCTATTCTTATGCCAATTATGCATATGTAATATAAACCTTAATAGAATTTTATCATGAGCATAGTGATCACGTCACACCTCCGTGAACACGTCACGTCCCCACACGTACGTTAATAAAAATAAATATATACTAGTATATAAATTGTACATAGATCTATATGTAGTCCAATACCTTTAAGAAACAAAGACGACTTTCTTGAAATACTAAGGAAGAATTATTTAATGTTACATATATTCTGTATGTCTTCTATTTGCTTTATTTTTAGGTGTACGGGACTATACAGAAGATATCGTGAAGTTTGTGAAATAATATTAACAATTGTTTTATATGACAATTTTCTACAAAACAAGGAATATGATAACGTAAAACATGAATGTAAGTGATCATGTTTGTGCCTCAAGCACGGATAAAGCTTGGAACCACAAGACCAAGTTGGTTTGGCGGACCTTCAAGGAAACGAAACTTACCGAAGCGAGACTTGAAATGGTTCGAGTTTATCCGAATGCCATATTTAGTTCCGAATGTTGTAGGATCTGTTATTGGTTTCTCTGTTTTGTGTAGTGGTGCACTTTTGTGTTACATTGGATATAATCCACAAAAGTTCTTCGACATTTCAGAAAACTCATCTATTTACAACAGTACAAACACATCGAATGTTACAACGAAAGTTCCAGTTGAAACAAAATATACGCAGTTGAAATCATTAGCTTATGTTGGTCCAGTTTTAATGGGAATTGGATTTTTTGTGCTTATGGTAGCGGTGGTGTTATATTGTGAAATAAGAGACAAATTCGTTCAAAGCATTCTCCCTAGTAGAAACTTGTCAAATACAAAGAAAGGTGTATTATATGACATGGTTATAGACGAGTTCCGAAAGAACTACTTCCGGGGTATCGAAGTTCCGATTAGAAAACCAAGTAAACGTTCTAATAAAGTGGCTTCCAAAATGCCAACATTATATAAAGCATTGAGTATCAGTACACCTGCTTTACTGATAACACCGGAAATTCAAAGAAAATGGCTTAATGACAAAAAAGTGACACAAAAACCCAAACGAAAAAGGTGTTTAAGTGATCACGAAACATGGTTAAAAACGTCATCTATGCCAAATATCCGTCCGAAATCATTCAAGCGAATACAGCGAAGGTTTTCAAAATATTCTAAATACTGTGGTGAGAAGAATACTATTCCAAAATTTAATCATTGCAACACCGATGATAAGTCTGCACATGATATGGAAACAACAGAGAAAAACTCCGAGACTTGTTTTTCTAATCCAGCGTTCCGGGGATCCCCTACGGAAACAATAGAACTCGACGATATTTCAACCGATTTTCTTCAAGACAAAACGAATATATCAGGAAAATCTCGTCAGTCAGATGTCGTTATTCACATAGACGCAGACGACACTGTGTTTAATGGTCAGGAATATACTGAAAGGCGGCATAGTTATTCAAGCAATGTTACAAATTCCAAGAAAATTGATGGCAAAGCCAAACAAGGTGTTAAGGATGATTGTTCGGACGTTTCAGATATTACTACCAAAAGCGGTACAGGTGCAATCTTAAAAGTTGACAAAAAGAGAAAGAGTTTACATAAGAGCCAGGATCGACTTGATGTTATTGGTAAAAGAGGTCCTTACAAGACCTGTATTGGAGTATTCAGAAGTGAATCGTGCTTACATAGAATACGAAATATTGTTAACAAACATGATAGAGATGATGGTGATAATTCGTCATTAAATTCGTTGACCCTTAACGAAGAAGTCATGAAATTTTTCGAACCTTCACCTTTAAACAACGACATTCCTAAAACTTAATTATCTTTTTTTACATGTTTGTAAAGTTTTATACATTGCAGCATTTATTCGTTTCTTGTAGTTAAGACTTTTAATTATTGTTTAAAGAAGTATAACATTACATGCAAATTTAATTTTAAACAGTTGTTATACAACATGGGTGATTTAGTGAGAAATGTATATAAAAAAAATACTAATCAATATTCCAGTCAGCATTTGCAATCCTAAAAACTAAAAACTTAATTTGGAAAATGAAAAATTGTCCAAGTCGCATTGAAACTGGAAACCCTTCTACACGCATTTTACTTAACGATGGTTGGCCGTAAACTTACAGTCAAAAAAAGGCCATAAAGGGTACTAGGAATCGTCTAATGAAGATCAGATGTCACTGCTAAAGAGCAGATATCACTGGTAACAGATCTGTATTTGTTTTGCAATAACTAACTAATACCAAAGAATATACTAATACAAAGATTTAAAACTTAGGCCGTGTTCACACCAAACGCCGTGTAGAGTAAACATGTTTACAATTAGTTTAGTGTAGTGCACACTAGTTTCACATTACATTTGTTCACATCTATACACCTTGTTTAGCTACCTGTACATAAGATTTGTTCCCACTTGTAAACTATATGTCATTTAAATGTTCATTACGAAGAACTGAATTAAAAATTTGAGGAGAATTTTTCTAGCGGTAAGGGAACAACCATTTGACTTCAAAAGGGGGGTGGGGTGGGTATGGAAATATTCCGATCCCCAATTTGATAAAAAAAAAAAAATGGTCATACAGATGATAAAAACAAATATTTCTGAATCAAGAGTTTCCCCATACATTATAGTGTTAAATATTGAAAAAAAAGTATTTGATCACCAGCATCGAAAAAAAAAGAATAAAAACGTACGCGCGAAAAAAAATCTGACTCCGATAAAAAAAAAATAACCCTCCCCATTTTTTTAAGTTAAGTGGTTGCTACTTTATGAAAGCCATTTTTATAATTTGCAGTAGTTTGAATATACAAGAGATGTCTTGAAAACGCATTAGAAAACGTTAGCTGCAGCAGCGTGCTTACAGCCGAAAAAAGGATTGAGATATTAGGGATCACTACATCTTTATCTTTTCTGTTCTTTTCAAATGGTATTTCTTCTCCAAGGAGTATTTGGAAAAGGAATAGGGTAACGGTTTTTTTTTTAATTATTTTAAGTGTTATTTAACGGATCAGAGATACTAGACAAACATATCATTTACCTCACACTTTTTTAGTCATGAATTTATGCGTGAATCGTTGTTTGAGTAAAGACCAGTGGCGAATATTTCTGTGTACGTCAAGCCGATTCGGAAAGACCTTTTCAAATGAATTAGGCAGCAACTATTTACTTAATTATTTGGTGGAGGGGGAGGGAGAGCGGAGGTATGGGACGTGGGCTTTTGATTTTTTTCTCAGGACAAATTTTGGTGACTTGTCGAAATCAATTTTAACATTATATATACATGTATAGTAGCAGCTGAGGGTGAAACAAACAATTTTTTTTCAAAGCCAAAAACTGGAAACTTTTTTTGTTTCCAAAACAAAATCCATAGCTCCCCTCCCCACCCCCTTGTCTTAATGTTTTATACTCAACTATAATAGCCCCCCCCCCCCCCGAAAATCAATTGGTTGCTGTTTTATGGGTTCGGCAATGATGCTGCTTTGAGTCTTGATCAGCGGTTAATAAAGTACGTTAAATTTGTTTAACAAAAAAAAAAATGTAAAATTTAGAAAAAAAATTCTGTAAAGAACTAAACTAATAATTATCAACAATATCAATTTTACTCAAAAATATATGCAAGGTAAAACTAATGTCTTAAATGCCTAGTTTTGTGTACACTTAACCTACACAAGGCCTACATCGACTATCGACTGTGTGTAGATAAAACATGATTTAAACTACATGTAAACATTAAGTTTTATCGATGGGAACGCAATTGTGTTTAGTTTACGTGTGAGTTACACTAACACAACACCGAATTTAGGTCAATGTGAACACGGCCTTAGACCTCAAAATGTCAGAATCCCTGTTTTTAAAAATGTTGTTATTTGATTTATGTAGTATTGTTTTTGCTTGTATCATTTTGTTTTATTATATAGTATTTTATGGATGTGAATGTTCAGTTACTATAGTTTTGTTATTGTAATGTATCAAATACAGCATATTTTATTTCGCACCACGTTTGTGGCGAGATATATTCCCCGCTCTAACATGTCTAAATTGACAATGATTTCCAGTATTCCTACTGAAGTTCTGTTGTTCTCTTCGGGTATATACTTCGATTTGCTCCGCTGATAAATGATATAGCCTAGGTATTTGAAAGTGGCGCCTGACATGAATGAAACACCACCAACAAACAAACAAATACCGCATTATAAAGATTGATACTGATTAAATAAATATTTCTTGTTCACACGGCAATATATAAAAACTTTTACGTTTCTCTGTCAATTAACTTGAGAAATCAGATGATGGTCTTATTTGATTAAATATGTGACAGTGTTTTGTCAGTTCTTCACTTATTTCATTCTGAAACCAATCTGTGGGAAAATGTTTCTTATTGATTAAATTTTCTCTTTGATTAGATCCCTAAACATGATGCACTCAATCTATGTGACATTAATATTGAGTGGTCAGTTTTTGATGGATTGTTGTGCATTGAGACACAACTATACCCTTTTCATAAATGATCAAAATATTCCTTTCACGCATACTTTGGCACCATCTTTACAAAACGTGAAAGATAAACATTAAATGTGACATTATTTTCAAAGAGAAACTATCAATGCACAACAGTAATGGACGTACAAATTAAAACAAAAGAGTTTAATTAAGTATGGTCAGTAAATTTATATGTTTTTGAAAACTTTTAATCAATTACTTACATAAAAATTTGATAAACAACAACATTTTGTAGATACAATGAGAAACAAAAATTGAGATATAAAATGGTAAGGTTGAGTTTCAACCGCTTAAACTATTAAACTAAGAACTATGATCATGCCCCTATCTTAAGACAAGAATATTCTCAGCGTCTTTAGTTCAGTGTAAGGTTTTGTCCTTTTGTATTTTATGCTCTTTGCAGATATTTGGTCTTTTAATTAAATTCGCATAATTTTTGCTTCATTAGACATTGTCACATTGCATAGGTACTTTTCTAGTTTTTACCTATTTTGAATTTTGGATTTGTTGTTGCTGTTTCATCGATGTTAACAAACATGTCCTTTTGTTAAAAATATGTAACTGTGGTTGATATACGTAATAAGAGATATCTGAAAATGTCAACAAAATAACAACTTAACTACCAAAATAACCAAATATAGGGCAAATTACAGTCTTCAACTTTGACAGATGCCTGCTTATACACAAATGTTGAGTTGAGTTTTTAATCAGATGAATAACTCTCATTACCTTCTCCGGCTTTGGACGTTTCTAGTAAAGTTAAATCAAGATAAGTGCATCGAAAGTAGGGTATTTTTAAAGTGTTTTTTTTTTTATTTTTACAGAAGAGTTGATATATTATTGCATTATATTTCTTATATGAATTATGAGAATAAATGAGAAAAAGAGTTTTATTTTTTTTTATTGATTAAATTTTCTCTTTGATTAGATCCCTAAACATGATGCACTCAATCTATGTGACATTAATATTGAGTGGTCAGTTTTTGATGGATTGTTGTGCATTGAGACACAACTATACCCTTTTCATAAATGATCAAAATATTCCTTTCACGCATACTTTGGCACCATCTTTACAAAACGTGAAAGATAAACATTAAATGTGACATTATTTTCAAAGAGAAACTATCAATGCACAACAGTAATGGACGTACAAATTAAAACAAAAGAGTTTAATTAAGTATGGTCAGTAAATTTATATGTTTTTGAAAACTTTTAATCAATTACTTACATAACAATTTGATAAACAACAACATTTTGTAGATACAATGAGAAACAAAAATTGAGATATAAAATGGTAAGGTTGAGTTTCAACCGCTTAAACTATTAAACTAAGAACTATGATCATGCCCCTATCTTAAGACAAGAATATTCTTTAGTACAGTGTAAGGTTTTGTCCTTTTGTATTTTATGCTCTTTGCAGATATTTGGTCTTTTAATTAAATTCGCATAATTTTTGCTTCATTAGACATTGTCACATTGCATAGGTACTTTTCTAGTTTTTACCTATTTTGAATTTTGGATTTGTTGTTGCTGTTTCATCGATGTTAACAAACATGTCCTTTTGTTAAAAATATGTAACTGTGGTTGATATACGTAATAAGAGATATCTGAAAATGTCAACAAAATAACAACTTAACTACCAAAATAACCAAATATAGGGCAAATTACAGTCTTCAACTTTGACAGATGCCTGCTTATACACAAATGTTGAGTTGAGTTTTTAATCAGATGAATAACTCTCATTACCTTCTCCGGCTTTGGACGTTTCTAGTAAAGTTAAATCAAGATAAGTGCATCGAAAGTAGGGTATTTTTAAAGTGTTTTTTTTTTTATTTTTACAGAAGAGTTGATATATTATTGCATTATATTTCTTATATGAATTATGAGAATAAATGAGAAAAAGAGTTTTATTTTTTTTTATTGATTAAATTTTCTCTTTGATTAGATCCCTAAACATGATGCACTCAATCTATGTGACATTAATATTGAGTGGTCAGTTTTTGATGGATTGTTGTGCATTGAGACACAACTATACCCTTTTCATAAATGATCAAAATATTCCTTTCACGCATACTTTGGCACCATCTTTACAAAACGTGAAAGATAAACATTGAATGTGACATTATTTTCAAAGAGAAACTATCAATGCACAACAGTAATGGACGTACAAATTAAAACAAAAGAGTTTAATTAAGTATGGTCAGTAAATTTATATGTTTTTGAAAACTTTTAATCAATTACTTACATAAAAATTTGATAAACAACAACATTTTGTAGATACAATGAGAAACAAAAATTGAGATATAAAATGGTAAGGTTGAGTTTCAACCGCTTAAACTATTAAACTAAGAACTATGAGCATGCCCCTATCTTAAGACAAGAATATTCTCAGCGTCTTTAGTACAGTGTAAGGTTTTGTCCTTTTGTATTTTATGCTCTTTGCAGATATTTGGTCTTTTAATTAAATTCGCATAATTTTTGCTTCATTAGACATTGTCACATTGCATAGGTACTTTTCTAGTTTTTACCTATTTTGAATTTTGGATTTGTTGTTGCTGTTTCATCGATGTTAACAAACATGTCCTTTTGTTAAATATATGTAACTGTGGTTGATATACGTAATAAGAGATATCTGAAAATGTCAACAAAATAACAACTTAACTACCAAAATAACCAAATATAGGGCAAATTACAGTCTTCAACTTTGACAGATGCCTGCTTATACACAAATGTTGAGTTGAGTTTTTATAATCAGATGAATAACTCTCATTACCTTCTCCGGCTTTGGACGTTTCTAGTAAAGTTAAATCAAGATAAGTGCATCGAAAGTAGGGTATTTTTAAAGTGGTTTTTTTTATTTTTACAGAAGAGTTGATATATTATTGCATTATATTTCTTATATGAATTATGAGTATAAATGAGAAAAAGAGAAAACAACCCGACGTAAAAAGCATAATATTATTTCGAGGCCTATTTAGGAAATATCGCTGTTTGATTCTTACAGCAGTTCTGTTACTTTTATCATGTAGTCTCTGTAGAGCGTTCATGCTTATAACTGTAGTTGAAATGCATTTGATTGTACAATTTGATTGTAATTTGTTGAAATCAATACTATTTGTTTTTTGTACTTATATAGTAACGACACTTTTTTATTATATGACCTATGCAAGTATTAAAATGTTTAACTACATTATGTATCTCTTGTTTTCTTTTTCATCGCAGCAAATAAATCGTTTCAAATAAACAAAATGATGCGAATATACACATTTAAAGATAGTTAACGTAAAAAAAATTATCGTAGATACAAGGATTGAAATTTAGTATTTGCACCAGACGCGCGTTTCGGCTACAAAAAATTGATAAGTGACGCTTGTATCTAAAAAAGGGGAAAAAGGACAAATAAAATACGAAGTTGACGAGCATTGAGGACCAAAATTCCCAAAAGTGTTGCCACATACAGCTAAGATAATCTAGACTACTCCTGAGGTAAAAAAGCATAAAATTGGCATAACAATTGATAACATAAAGGTTATCTTCAGGAATATGACAGCTGCTTCATCATTCGTTTGATGTGTTTGACCTTTTTATTTTGCCATTTGATAAAGGACTTGTAGATTTGAATTTTCATTGGAGTTCGGGATTTTTGTTATTTAACCTTTTTCAAAAAATTCAAAGAAATTCTGATCAAATATTTTAAATACCGTCCCCTGCAAACAAACGCTTTCTTTGGTCATATCTCTAATCGTTATGCCATTTTTCTGTTTTGGTGTTAGTTAGAGATCTTTTACAATATCTGTCAAATTATATCACAATGTCTTTGATATCTGATTGATCATTCTGAACGCTTTAGAGTTTGAAACATTGTATAGAATAATTTTTATAACAGAGTACTCATTGACACATGGTATTTTCGTGTATTTAACTAGAATTTCCCGCCCTTACAATATGCCAGGAGCTTCTCATGGAGATATACATACCATACATACACATTTCCATTCAGAAAATAGGACTTTGTATAAAAGTACAGGAATTTGTTTTGCATATGATTTACACTATCACATCATAAAATGTCTTAAAAGATGAATCGTATGAACTCGAAATGTGAGCAAGCGAGGAAAAAATCTTGGCGAAGCTCAAGTTTTCGGAAATAGCATTCCTAAAGTACAAGTTGTGGAAAATAAACAGCAGAAATATTTCGATCCAAGTATCTACCTGGTTTCATATTGGAAACGGTCAACAGTGAATTTTCATTACCTCAAACATTTGAAATTATCCAGTAACCATTGATTTTACAAACCAGTGTCTTGTTCGAGGTCTCGCGTGTTTGCACACAAGTTTTGCGTTTTGTTTGATGCATGTGAAAAATTGATTCCACGCTAAAAAAAAAAGGTGAAACAACAGAACCTTGTCATTATTTCTGAATCGATTAAAGGGTCTCTGGAACATATCGATTTCAGACTGAATCAAATGAGAAACTTTAATGATCTATCTAAAATCTCATTCAATGTTTCCAACCTGTGTCAGATATCGATAAACTTAAAGATAAGACAACTTAGCTGGTATATATAAGGAGCTTAGTTTGGAAAATACAGTCGCTGGTGAGTTTAGACACAGACATGTCGTACAGGTCAACCATTATTAATTTGAACGTTAAACTTAATATGTAGTAAAATGTTCAGTAAATGTAAATGAGAGTTAAAGGGATAAAAGTACGTCATTTTTCATGGAAAAAATCATTTGTGGTCATCAGAGACATGGACATTCCATAAAGTCAACTAACTCGTCATGGTGGCTGCAAAAAAATCGAAGGGTTCGCTCAAAATTTGCCCCTTGGAACCCTTAATAAGCTTTCTTGTAAGGGGCAATTCTTTATCAAGGAAAGCATGTTAGTTAATACAAGCTCTGGAGTATCGTTTCAACTTGAAAAATCAAGGCGCTCTACATTTTAGATGTGGTATCCCTTTTAATTATAATAATAATTTGACAGGTACAGCTAGACTTCCAGATCTTTGTAACTGTGATAGAGGAAATCCGTTATAAAATTTGTATGCAAGACTCGTCATTTTTAAGCGAAAGATTTAAGTAAATTGTGACATCAAAATCCCCAACTTCATAATTTCTTTTTGCACAACATAGCGTTCATAAAATCTATAGCGCCACTACAGAAGAAAGGACATTTAAAAATATACACATCGTCAGAAAATGTCAAAGGACTATCACTGTCCAAATAAGAAAAGTTAGCTTTTAGGAATGAAAAATCGTCTATTTTGTTGTAAATTATTGTAGACAGTCTCCTTTGTATAACTTAAATTTAAAAATCTAGAAAAGAACCATCATTGTTGTTATAATTATAAGGATTTATAAGCTAGGTATTTTTTGAAAAATTTCAGCAGTATAATAAGAGAAGTCAAGGTTATATACAGCAAATATCATTAGAATTACCATAAGTTTTATTACATTTATCAATTGAATGGAATTCAGGCGGCCCTGTCGTCAGTTTCGTCATTAACTGTGAATTATAATACAGAAACAAGTCTTCTACTTGAGTGGCGCAATTGGTGCACAAATGAAAACTTGAAAACATACATGTTGCATGCAACACGGTGACCAAAAGTAGATTTCATCTACGTCATTTGATTACTGGTTGATTGATGTCTTACAGCTTTTGCTTTGATAATCTCATAACAGTTCCAGTAAGTATATAATCATAACGACCTTTTTTCCCTACAGAGAAAGCTTAACGTGAGTTTCAGTCAAGCAATCTGAAAGAAGATTTTTTAAAAGGACGAAATGATTAAATAAGAAAACTTCTGTTTGATAAGATTCTCAGAGGTGTATTGCAGAATAAAGGCAACAGGAGTATACCGCGGTTCAAAATTCATAAATCGATAGAGAAAAAAATACAAATCCGCGTTACAAACTAAACCTGAGGGAAACGTATCAAATATAAGAGAGTGCGACAGACGTAACTGCCAGCTGAATTGAAAGTACCATAAAAACGCATAATTTCTGTACACTTTCCAAAGATTTAGTTTTCAACCCATTTTCGTACAATGCAATAAAATTCATACACACATAAGTTCAGAAAAAAAAAGAAATGGAACTAGAAAACGTAGAACTATCAGTAATAAAACCTCTACAGAAGCAAAGAAGTTACAGTCACGTCAGGGTTACAATTTATTATTAGTAACACATATCAAAGTTATCTATGAAGGGGGAGTTAAAATGTATAGCAAAGGTTTATGAAAGATTCTGGGTCCAGAACGTATAGTATTTCGCGATTTATTATTATCTTTATTTATAATTACACGGTATCAGGAAATATGTAGCTAACACTTGTTATATGTATCTGTTCCGGACCATATGAGTATTTGGACCATACGCGTATGGTCATGACCATATGGGTATATACTCATATGGTCCGACCATACGCGTATGGTCGGACCATACGCGTATGGTCGGGGTAATTGTTACAGTTTACTTTTCATACTTCTAAACTCTTCATATGGTATGACCGTTCATTCAAAATACGCTATCATAAAGGTAATTTTATCATTATATTATAATAAAAAGATAAAGCTAAATAATAATAAAAAGTTTCACATAGTTACTTAATTTTACTTAATTGTCAAATTTAAAGTAAACACATTTTATACCGATGGTCATTACTGATTTGTTATTACGAGTAATGGCAATATGTCGACTTATAAATTAAATTCCAAAAATTTCTTAATGAACTGTTACATAAGAAGTCACTGGAAAGTAGCATACTATTAATTTATTTAAGTTGTGTTGTGAAGATGGTGTATTGCAGTCATTTTACGATATTTGAGATCTAGAGCTTCTTAAAAACACTGTAGACATCAGAATTGCCAAAGACCTCGGTATCACTGAACGCAGCTGCAAAAAAGGCTTGTTTTTCACTCGCAAACAAAATGTGTAAATGAAAAAGATCGTGCACAAATTTCTGGCAAATGCAAAAAAGCTATGATACCGTGTGGAAGTGAATGTCATCCAAACCTAAATGCAGGAATGTAACTAGCGATGAAAACTAACTATGGCATCAATATTAAATTTTACGTATTGTTTTTTATTATAAAATTACAAAAATTGTCATGTTTTAAACCATCACTGTTTTTTTAGATAAAGTTTTTGTATTATTGAAACGTTTATAATGTAATTTGAAAAAAATATATATACCTATATGGTCCAAATACTCATATGGTCCGGCCCGTTAATAACCAAACGAGTATTATACTCATATGGTCCGACCATACGCGTACGGTCGGACCATACGCGTATGGTCGGACCATATGAGTATACGCATATGGTCATGACCGTACGCGTATGGTCCAAATACTCATATGGTCCGGAACATATCTACATTCGTGCTACTAATGGTAAGATTGCGAAGTGTTCGTAGTGAGTGAAAGTGTGAGAAGTTTTTCCCCGTTGTATTATTGTTTAATTCATATGATTATTACAAGCAGCCAAGATGAAAAGATAATAGACAGGTTTTTTGTGTAGCCAATACATAGTAGGGACATTCAAATGTTCAAAGCATGTTTGGGTTTAGTACGGTAAAAAAGTAAAGAATTTACACAAAAGAAAATGAAAATATAGTTCTCATTGTGTTTTTAAAAAAATCATCACCAGAAGATGTATTTGATAATGATGTACTACATTGCATCTATCTTTGATATAGAGTATCCGGATGACACGTTTTGGAAAGTTGTATTTTGGCATGAAATTAAAGGCGATAAGTGCTGTTTCAATTTAAATACTTAATTATTGGTGTCAAGTAATTTTCACAAAAATGCACTTCGATTATGAGTGTGAAATCCAAATTATCGTTAATTAATTATTACATTTGATATCATTTGATATGACGGCATATGGAAACATGTGAGAAAAAAAAATCACAAAATAAGTGAACTCCGAGGAAAATTCAAAACGGAAAGTTCCTAATCATCAGTATAATCAAATGCTCAAACACATCAAACGAATGGATAACAACTGGCATATGCCTGATTTGGAAGAGCCATTTTCTACATAAGAAAATTGTGGATTAAATCTGGTTTTAAAGCTAGCTAAACCTCCCATATGTATGACAGTCGCATCAATTTCCATTATATTGACAGTGATGTGTGAACAATACAAACAGGTACAATAGGTATAATATTTAACAAATGGTATGATTATATATCTCAGAATATAGCGGAGGTAGTTAGTATAGGGCAATGACTAGTCCTTCTAAATGTCATCAGTCTAAATTAACTTCACAATTACACACGTTTAGTTAAAATTACACGAAGTATTACTTTAAATTAAAAAACATCTTTTTATCAAATTGATGAATTAGTTTTTTTTTTTATCTTTATGTTATATGAAGGTACCCCCCTAAAAGACAGAAATCAACATTATATGTATGTTTTATTTATAATCCAAACATGTTTTAGCGTGGATAATTTCCGCGTCCATAAGTTCTCATGATATAATTTCATTTCCTTCCGTCCTTAAAAAAAGTCTAAATTGGATATATTTGGTCTATTTTTTCTGTAATTTGAAATAAAACTATAAACTTTCTCATGGCTTATATTGCATTTCAAAAGTCTGGTTATTTGTATTTTATATAAAAGTAAAAGAATCAGATATTCACATGTTTTTTAATTTTTTTAAACGATGTAAAGTCACTCAAACTACGAAAGTTCAAAATTCCAAAAACTTTCACTATATTTTTTCTTTTTCAGCGACAGTTGCATTAAGATTCTTTTACAACGACCATCCACTTGCATCAAACTTTACTATACTGACCGACTTTAGAAACGCAACACTGGATTATTTTTGTGTTATTTTTTAATGAATGTGTCGCCGTCAAAAGCGATGACTGCCTGTTACAAATGCCAAAATGATTGTCAAAAGGTCAACAAATACTGTCTGACATGTTTTGGGTTCTGTTTTACACCTTCTGATTTTGCATTTGTTCAACCCATTATTTGGTTTTGGCGATTATGCGGTTGGAACTTGGGGGCTTTAAAGGTTTTAATTCAGTCAATTCTTTGGCAGATCAGTTGTTGGAAACATTTACGGCATGAATCTGTACTCAATGGCACTCGGTAATTTGATTAGCAGTTGACGTTGCGGTCGTAAACATGTCTGGCAAATCACGTTGCGTAAACAAATTCTGTTGACGTTTCATTATCTTTGTCGGAAAGACAGTAAGACGAGTTTCTGAAGTCATTCAGTATGGTTGCAGCACGTTTATGTTTTAATGTTTGCAGTATTCTAAAGGGCTAATTCAGTTTGTTATTTCCCATTCTTGACAAAATGGAGAGGCAACATTTTAAAACTGATTTAAGTGAGGCAAAGGATTGAAAGAACTGTTTAACAAAGCAAAAAAAAAAGAACCAATCTTTCATGGGTCCAAAATTTCGCTTTAAGAAAAATTCGGTATGGTAAATAACCACAGGTAAATTAGATTTTGATTGTTTGTAAGGAGAAAGAAGTATGATAAGCATGAAAAGTAGTTGTAAAATATCAAACAAGATTTGGTAAAAAAAATCAACAAAATGAGTGTTGCGTTTCTAAAGTCGTTCAGTATATTTAATTTCAGTATTGGCACGTAGTGATTATTTTCAAATGCCCGTATATTTTTCATAATTAAGTAGTAGCATACCCTTTGCTCTTTGTTTAAACTAATACGTTACACAATAGTCTGTTTTTGATGGTATTCATTTAATATGACTCTGTACTTTTACATCCTGTCATTGTGTTATTGTACTATGATAATTTTTGTATTCTTGTTTTACATTTTAGCTCATATGCTTTGTCTTTATGCCTGTTTGTGGGTCTTTTTTGTTACACGTGGATATGTACTTAAACATCCCGCCATAGTGTTGTTGTGACATGGTTAATGACCCCTCGTAAATGTTCGTTTTTATATTTCTTTGTTTTTATAGTGATTAAGATAATAACACAAGGTTGACTGCTGTGTTCCTATTTTTGACATTTTAACTCATTATTTCTATATGATTTGTTCAGACATCGTTGTCAAGATAATGGAATTTATTGTGACTGCCATACAAGTGAGAGCTGGCTTTTATAGCCCGGTCTAATCCACCATTTTCTACACAAAAAAATCTTACATGAGATAGTTGTTGTGAATTAGTTTGATGTGTTTGAGCTTTTTATTTCGTTATTTGATTAGGGACTTTCCAATTTGATATTTCCTCTGAGTGTAGTATTTTAAGTGATTTTACATTTTACTCTACTGGTATATCGGTATTGTTTGCCCGCAGTTTGCCTCTTATGCATAAACTACTCCCAATAACAGAATAATGAGGGGAAACAAAACTTTTACGGTCACATTCACGAGTAGGTTTGCCGATACAACATTTCTGTTTTTCAACTCACTAGTGGTAATTTTCCCCAGTCTCATATCCTCAAACTGGTAATCTAGTCTAGTCTGTAATTCAACGAGTTTTTCCTATTTGTGATTGTGACATTTCGACTTGGTATGGATTCGCTTGGCGGGTAATGCATACATGGCAGGAAACTCTTAACTTGTTGGCGCAAATGATCTTTCTCCTTTTAGGGTTAATGCGATTCTCTCGTTTTACCTTTCTTTTGTCTTCTTAATCGAATCGTGAGATGTTACTATCGACTAACTACTGTTGTCTACATTAAGTTAATACAGAAGATCTAAATTGACATTGATCAAGGTAATTTGTACAGTCATATTCACTTCGATGACATTTATAAGTTTACGAAACAGCTGTTTTTAGAACTAACTAACATGTGGCTAAGCGTAATAATATTGTAGCATTTTACATAAAATTTGTGGTTTCAAAAATAAAAAAGCATTCTAAGCTTCGCAGTTGTTTAAAGTCTGGGTATGTAGTTTTTCCCTTTTCATGAATGTGACCTACCGAATTAGACTATCTATAGGGTTAGTAATGACATGAGCAACAAGACGGGTGCCAAATGCGAAGCAGGATCTGCTTACAATTCCGGAGCACCTGAGATATCCCCCCGGTTTTGGTGGGATTGGTGTTGCTCAGTCTTAAGTTTTCTATGTTGTTTCTCTTGTGTTATTATGTGTCTGTTTGTCTTTTTCATTTTTTTTTTTTTTCATTTTTTTTTTTTATAACTTTTTTTTTTTTCATTTTTAACCATGGCGTTGTCATTTATTTATTTTTGATTTATGAGTTTGACTGTTCCTCTGGTATATTTCGCCCTTCTTCCAGGTCGTTTGTCTCAACAGGTTCTTGCAACTGTAGTCGCTACAAAAATTTTGACTATAATAGAACGTCACAACTGTACAATGGGATGAACCATTAGTCGGGTAAACTTTTTTCTAGACATAAAGTACAGCAATCCACTCTACTGTAAGCTGAACATTGTTGTTTTACTTTATCAAATTGTTTATTAAACTCACGCGTCGATTTGTAACTGCAAGACAATGTACGATAATCCCTTATTTAACCCTTTCACCAATGCATATAGGGATGACTGTCATATCGCTCCATATGAAATTGCTAATATGGAATAATTAGTTTTGTTCTGAAGTGATTTTGTTGTGCGTTGTTCAAAGTATAAATTTAAAGAAATGTGTATCTTGATTTATGCTAAAACACAATAAACGAATAACAAATACGACTGACAGTAACCAACAACAACCACTGAATTATGGGTTCTTGACTTTCGACAGGCAAGTTCGAAATACACGTTATCGTACATTTTGTTTCTATTAATTGAAATAGCTATTTGTGTTGGTTTTATATTGATTTATATCATAAAACAATGTTGACTGCTGTTTCACAACTTTTGACAATTTTACCTATTAAGTCTGTCTGTTTTGCTTTGACATTGTTGTCAATATAATGGAATTACATGCGACTGTCATATAAGTGAGAGGTTTAGCTACCATTAAAACATATTTCAATCCACCATTTTCTGCATAAGGAAATGCTTGTTTCTAATCAGGAGTATGGCAGTTGCTTTCCATATGTTCGATGTGTTTGAGCTTTTGATTTGCCATTAGATAAAGGACTTTAATTTTGAATTTTCCTTTGAGTTTGGTATTTTTGCTTTTTTACTTTTTTATAAGTTTGATTTCTACTTTTTTATTGGATATTGAACCCTTGATTTCGCATATATAATTTCCACGGTTTTTTATGTATTTTTTTTTTTATTCGTTTCCGTCCTTATGGATATTAATAAATTTTGGACTGTTTACTCTAGTGTTATTTCTATCATTGGCAATTGCATCATGCTAAATATCTTCATAGCTTGTAATGAAGAAGTAAGAGTCTCCCTAAATAGGTAAAGTATCTTCCTTTATATCTTGTAAACATATTTAAATTCATAAAGACAATATATATTCTCACATATAAAGAAAGTTCTCAAATCAAATTTCAAAAGTATAAAATAAAACTGTAGTGTACAACCATGAGATATTGAAGTTATAAAATAAATTTTTATGTCGTGTTCTAAGATTATTTCAATAAATTTATTTGAAACCTCTTCAACGATCGCCTTTCGTTGAATTAATTTATATTAAATGAAGAATTGTGTGTTTTATTTTCAGCTTTACTACAGTTGCATCAACTAGCCTATGTTACTATGCGCTTAAACGTGCATCATCATATACTCTTATTGTCAGTTTTGGTCTACAGTACTCTTTGCTCCAAATGTTCGTTTGATTCAACATGTGAGTGTGTCTTAAACACTACAACAAATCTTATCTCAGCAAAATGCTCCGATAGAGGTCTATTAGCTGTTCCAAATTTTGGCAACACATCGCATCTTCTGGATTCATTTGATGGAAGCCATAACAAAATCGATGTTATACCAAACTATATTTTTGGAAATGCTAAAAGCTTAATTAAGCTGGATTTATCTCATAACAAAATATCGTTAATATTTCTGGAATCCTTGTATGGACTTGAACAACTCGAAACTTTAGACCTCAAATCGAATAATATACAGTATGATGTCGAGTTCATTCCTCCGAACTGTTTCAAAAATACTCCTCAACTAAGATACTTAAACCTAAAAAATAACGTAGGTTTTTATCCATCTGCCCAAAGATACCCAAAATTGTCTTCACTCACTGAACTTGAAATTCTAAAGTTAGATGGATTACCACAGGACAGTTTTCAAAGGGGATTTGAAAAACACAGTAAACTTACATACTTAGATCTGTCGAGTAGAGATTGTCACATTGAAATCATTCACCCAGAGTTTTTTCACTCTCTTGTAAATCTCCAGTTTATTGATCTATCAAACTGTTCAGTAGTAACAGTTTGGAAAAATACCTTTAGTCATTTGAAAAATATGACACATCTCAACGTTTCTCATAATGAGAAGTTGAATTTCGCAGGTATTGCAAATATAACTCATGACTTACAGTTTACTTCCATTGAGGTACTGAAATTCAACAAAGTACATAAAACATTCGAGATGAATACAGAAATAGATCACCATACATTGAAATATCTTCAGAATACGAGTCTAAAAGAAATGCACATGGATAGTAATAGATTGCAATATATTAAAACAGGAGTAATTTCAATATTGCCGAAAACCTTAAATAGGATGTCAATGGCCGATAACATGCTCTCTTTTGGGTTATATATTTTGGAAGGAACTCGAACGTTTCTTTTCTGAACGCGTCATTTCAGTTTACTTCACATACACCTTCGTTGGGATCATTTGCGTTTATTAACAGATATAAAGCTCAGTCCGGAACGCATCGTATAAAAAGAAATGTTGGAGTGAACTTTCCTCTTCCGTTCCCAAAGAATATTCGTGAACTACACATGAGGAGAAGCCAATTACAATTTGATATTCCGAGGTTGGAACTAACGGAAAATAAGTTGGAATATTTTGATGTTAGTCTAAACCTTCTTGCAAACTGGTGGGGACCAACAGTGAATTTTATTCACCTCAAATTTTTGAATTTATCAAGTAACTATTGCTCTAATATTTCAGTGCATTTTTTTGAAGGCATGGCAAATTTGGAAACATTACACATTCAAAATAATTTGCTAGGATTCAACATTCCATCTGATGTAAAAGGCGAAATTTTAAAGCCGCTCCAACACTTGAAAACTATTGACCTATCGCAGAACAGAATACCTGAAATCCCACCTTTGTTTTTCATATTTCTGGAAAAACTCGAAATATTGAATTTACATGACAATCAAATTGAAGATATAGACTTCAAATTGATTCAAATGAAAAACTTATCCAGTATCGATTTATCTAAAAATCGAATACAATTTCTCGGTTCTTCAGCGATTAATTACTTGGAATCCGTGTCAGACAATCGCAAATTCTCCTTGAATTTGAACCGGAATCCGTTTGTTTGCTCGTGTGCTACATTGGAATTTCTAAAATGGATATCGGAAACGAAAATCATTTTACTTGATCGCAGAGAATATGAATGTAAGTACGAAAACGGAACAAAAGCTTCACTTGCAAACGTCAATAATATAATCGATAAATTGAAGAAGGAATGTTCTTCGTATCCAGGCGTCATCATAGGAGTCACTGGCACCATATTTTTGTCTGTTTCAATTATTTTGTTTGGACTATTCTACAGATATCGGTGGAACCTACGTTATTTGTATTATATGACTAAAAATAGATTCCGTGGATATGTTCCTGTCATAGAGATTTCAAAAAATTCCTACATCTACGACGCTTTCATATCTTACGCAGAACAAGATGGCAATTTTGTTCATCATGATGTAATTGACAATCTAGAGAAAGAAGGCAACGTAAAGCTTTGTGTCCACAGACGCGATTTCCTTCCTGGTAACGAGATATCCGCAAATATAACAAGTGCTATTCATAACAGCCGTAAAACGGTAATCATTCTAACCCGCCATTACTTAAATTCCCAGTGGTGCATGTTTGAATTCAATATGGCAAGAATGGAAAGTATGTACTCGCGAGAAACTGGGAACACACTTTTTCTGGTTTTTCTTACCAGCATTCTCCCAAAGGAACTTCCGTTGGTTCTGATGGAATACATTCATTCTAACTCATATATAGAATATCCTGGTGACGAATATGGGAACATTGTTTTCTGGCAAAAAATGAAAGAGTCTCTACGTGCTTGATTTGAGAATAGAATAACAGTGCACATTTACTCTGAACATATTTCTTATTAAAATAGGTACCAGGATAAGCCTTATAATTTAATACACCAGACGTGCGTATCGTCTACGTAAGAATCATCAGTGACGATCAGATCAAAAGTGTTATAAAGTCAAACAAGCACAAAGTTGAATAGCATTGAGGACCCAAAATTCCAAAAGGTTGTGCCAAATACAGCTACGGTAAATAAATGCAACAGTAGTATACCGCTGTTCGGAATTCATAAATCCGGGTTACAAACTAAAACAGAGGGTAACACATAAAATACAAAAGAAGAACTACGACACAACACAGCACTAAAGTGTACCATACACAGAAATAAACTATAATATAACAATGGACATGTTCCTGACTTGGAACAGAATATTTTAAGAAAACAATGGTCGATTGAACCTGGTTTTGTGGCTAGCCAAACCTCCCGCTTAAATGTCAATGATGCATATAACACTAAAATGACAAACTTACATGACAGGACTATGTAATCTATGCAAGATGAACTAATCAAACTATAAGTTAGTTAAGTTAAGTTAGTCAATTATTTATTATAGTGACATGTGTAAATTATGTACAGATTATAAACATACAATATATGATAAATATAGATTCTTACATTGATACCAGTGGATTATCGGATTTATCTAATCGAGATAGTTAAATTGTCAATTTTAAAGTTCGAGCCGCCTCGGCGAGAACTTTAAAATTTATAATTTAACTATCGAGCCGAGGCGGCTCGAACTTTAAAATTGATAATTTTAACTATCTCGATTGGATAAATCCGATAATCCACTGGTATCAATGTAAGAATCTATATGTATATATGTCTCTGGTTCTAATAAATCTTAGAGAATTATGTAATTTGGATAAATTTATATTTCGTGCACAAAAAATAAGATCTAACATGATGTAATATGTTTCACACATTACCTTCTGCTATCTATGTATAATTTGTATAGTTTATATGTTGTATGGCTATAGTTGTTATGACTTTGGTAAATAAAGATATATTTTTTTATACAGCGATTACTTCTTAATACCTGCCTAAATTTTTATCATACTAGGTATATTTTCAAATATAAAAAAAATATTGCTTTTACTTTTGATGTGTAATTGAGTATGAGTATTTTTTATTTTGTTTTGTATAATTATTACATGTTTGATTGTGATAAGCTCTAATATTTGGAATTAAACCTATAACAGTTCTCGTCTAGGCTTGTCTATTCTGGAAATATTTAATTTTATGTTTATGTTAAAGTTTTAGATCTTGCTTTTGCAGATGTTTGTGATGACATAAAACAAGTGTATGTTTGTTGTTTTTTTTTTGCAATTGAACCATTTTATCGGTCAACGTGAGAAAAACTAGATTATATTCTGTTATAATTATTTTCAAACCTTTTCTGGAAGTAAGCCTCGTAGTATATAGTTGGGCAAATGTTTCACAATTAATTTTTTTCTCAATTGGAAAAAAATGTGTACAGATTTACAGATCTTTAAAAATTTCCTCAGTTTTCATAAAAGAATAAAATTTCATTCACAAACATTTAAAAACTAACTTTTTTGGTGAAAAGCAATATCCAAAAACCAAAATTAATTCAAAATAAAGACTGGAAATGCGCCAAGCAGTATAACTATGTCGACATTTAATGCTTTATTTGATGTGAAGCTTTGATAATAATTTGATAACTAGAGTTATGTTTCTTATATTACTGATATTTTATATTCAGGCGTAGATATATTTGATTTTCCTTTCAATCCATCAAATATCCAAATAGTAAATGTTTAACATTGTCTTACGTTCTGTAAGAATGTTCTCTGATAATAAACAGTCTATATTTTGGCATGGGGTTACCAGGGAGTGACTACCCATAAGGGTCTTGCACGGTCGGCATGGAGTTTAAATAATTCATTAATGGATAATGACGGATCGTGCATTATGTCTTGAATCTTAACTTCTTTTCAGCATCGTAAATGCTACTAACACAACATTACTTTATTAAAGAAAACCCCAAATTATATTGTAATGAAAACAAATGTTATAACAAGACCTGTGAGGGTCATAAGCAAGACATGACTATCTTTACATACTCAAAAGATAATGATTCAGATTACGAAACATATGTTATCTTGATTTCACTCTATAAAATTGTGTAAATGATTGCTTTCCCATTCTTCATGAAAAAAAAGATAACACAGATATAATAATAACAGCTTCTTTTCTATAAAGCTGGCTGAGAGGATGGGGTGAGAACTATATATATGCTTTACGACAAATGACATGACTTTTCCCCCCGTGGTGAACGTTACAGTAGCACCAGCATATGAGTTACACATCTCCGAGTTGAAATGATATGTCTCACAATATTTTGATCCAATGTTCCTTCAAATGGTTAAGTTGAATCCTTTCTTTGAAAATTTTCTGTTCATCATCATGATTGTGTTAAATGGCTGTTAAGGAGTAGCTGTGGCATAGATGACTACGAATATTTCAATTCTCAAAGCCACAGTTACCAAGGGACTGTGGAAAATCATCAGAATTAGGGTTTTTTTCAAACTTTTTGATTTGATAATATTTTGGGTTATAAAACTGAAATGACTGATGGTTTATATACTTGATATTTAAGAGTATGGCACACTTTGTCTGCAATCTTTTATACTTTTTTAACCGGCTGTTGTCTGTTGAAATTTAACTTGTGCATTTGTGTCTCATTAACGTGTACGGTTTATATCGATGATTGCTGTTGATACCTTTATTTTACTGTGTGTGTTGTGTACCATGGTGTTTAAACCGTGTTAGTTATTTTTCCATATGCAAGACTTAGAATTAAGCCAATTCAATATTTCTTCTAGTTTTTATTGTTGTTTATCTGTTGACGCGATGTCACCATGACTCGCAGGATTTGAAATCTTCTCGGTCACTCTGTGATATAGTTAGGGATTAGATCTTATTTTAAGTCGTTCAAACCTGTTGTTCAGTTGTTGTTTGTTTGATTTTCCTGTTTGAATTGTTTTACGGTTGTCATTTTTATCCTTGCATTACATCATCTACTGATCTCTATCTTTGATCATATTTTACAATATTCATTGTTTTATCAGAATACTAAGTTATAGGTTCTCCAGTCCGCGTGTCTCTTCGCATAAAGTTTGTAAAATATATATGATCAATTTTTCTAATAAACTTTATAGGGTTATTTTATGGAACATTTCATTATCCAATTTCTTTAAAGATTTTCCCCGTTTTATGTACAGGATCTTTACATAAACGTGGACACGCCGATTTCCTCCTTTTAACACATACCGTTATGGTGGTAATTATAAGGGAGAAGTTTATCCAATATGAGCTTTGTGTGCTTTATATAACCCATCTATTGGATTGGTCAACGTTAATTACAGATTTTTCTTTGTACGATAGTTTTTGATCCTTTATTTGTACGTCTTCTCAAGAAAGATTAATGGTCTTTTGAAGAATTCAATACACACAGAGTAAACAAACCTTTGAAATGGTTCTTTATTTAATGTACTTGATAACACTAACAATTTTGAATTATTCAATAAAGATATTTTTGTTTCTTTATATTTGACAGAACTACACCAGTAGGTGTCAGAAATGTTCCATTCCATTATCTATATAAGCTCTATGCAAATATTAGTTATACTTTCCATTTAGTTTAACTTGTCTGAATATATCACGAAAAACACTGTTTAACGATATGAAACATTCTTCAGAAATATGTCCATAGCTGCATATGACAATTGACTGCTATTTGCTCATGTCTAGTGACAAAACATCAGTGCAAATTTGTTTTATGTACAATCGTTACCATTAGGTGTTTTTGATTTGTCCTTCTTCAAATGAATATAAAACGTCATTTCATCAATTTACGAAAATATGTTGTTCATATGAAATATATATATATCTGTTACTTACATTATTAATGTTACATAGTATCTATAGCATCATTAATGGGCTGACTAAATATGAAAATGGGGGGGGGGGGGGACCTATAGATTTATTCAACTGCATAATACCACACAGCAGATGCCATGCACATGCGGAACTTGTTTATCCTTCCAAAGCACCTGCGTTTTTATTTTGACCAATAATGATTTGATTTGCTCTTTGGTGTTTCAGTGCCACTTTTAAGCACCGCCTTTTATCTATTTCATCGGCTGCCAGTTTTTGTTGGTGAAGAAAGCATGAGTGCCCGGTGAAAACCTCAGACTTCGGTAGGAAAACTGATAATCCTAGTCAATTAAGATTGGAGTCGCGTGCACCCGCAGCACGAGTGGGGTTCGAATTCACAACCTCGGTGTTGACTGGACAGTGTTTACAGTAGTAACTACTTAGACCACTCGGCCACCCTAATTGTATTTGGTATATAATACAAAAAAAAGATGTGGTATGATTGCCACTGACACAACTTTCCACAGAGAAACAAATGACACAGAAATTGATTACTATAGGTCACTTTACGGCCTTCAACACTGAGCAAAACCACTACCGCATATTCAGCTATAGTCCGAGTATATTTCAGTAGTGTATGTATAAGTGAAACTAAGCTAAAACCATATTTTCATTGGTGGTGTTACATTTACATGCTCGGAGTAGTTACATGCAGTACTGTCGTCTTGGTCAAGCATGCAACAAGAATATCTATACTTAATCTTATTGCACTCAGCGACTTTTACTTTCAACCTCCAAGATTTTTCAAGCAATAATTTCATGAAGCAGGCGTTAAAAAATAATCGGGTGTGCAAATGTTCATTGTTTGTAAACAGATATATGAAGGGTGTGATCCTATAGTAAATGATCAAGGGGAATGAATTTTTAATATAAGTTCGTTAAGAAAACCTGGCGATTTAAACACATTTTTCTTCTCTTCAAACGTGTGGACGTCTTTTACTATCAACCAATTTTTCAAAACTATTCGTTTCTTACAGTTAATAAAATATTTTCGATTTATCCTTTGACAATTAAATCATATAAGGATAATCATCTTATGTTCTTATTAAATTCAAAAACTATCATGGTGGCGGTTATTTTTTTTAAAGAAAAGGATACTAGTAAATACACTCATCATAGATACCAGGACTAAATTTTGTATATACGTCAGACGCGCGTTTCGTCTACAAAAGACTCATCAGTGACGCTCGAATCCAAAATAGTTAAAAAGCAAACTTAATATGTTACGAAGCTGTTATCAGAAACGACACTCTCATGACAAATTGTTTAAAGAAATGTCGATAAGCACTAATTTTTGTAGCGTGATCAATGGTTTCTGGAAGTAATATTGAAAACAGTTTATAGAACTATTGTTCTCTAATGTGTATTCAATACAATTCCAATAACAGTAGGCGGTAACACTTATAATTATGTTATATTCTAATTGATTTTCAATTTCGAGTTCTTTGCAATTACAGTTTTAAACTTGTAAATTAGCAAGCAAACAACAGTGTTTTAATAACCCTTTAGTTGAAAACTGTTGTTATCTGCTATTGTGACGAAGAACAATTTAAATATTGAAATTCGTCGTCAAAATGGCGGAGGAAAGAAGGGAAAAAAGCATAAAAGTTGTTACAACGTGTGCTGGATGAGACAATCGCGACAAGTCAGGGTCCGCTTACATCAAGTAAAATAAATACATAGGTCGATAGAGACATCAATCCAAAGAAACAAACAAACAGTTGCAGACATACCAATGTAAACTCTTTTAAAAAATGAACCAGCTTTAAATTGATCGTCAATATCGTCACTTCTTCTTGCAATTATATCGTAAAAAATAACAAAATACATGGTAAAAGAAAAGAAAAAGCATGCAGTTAACAGCTTTCGGCTTGTTATAAAAAATGTAAAGATATTTGAACTTGCATTTATATTATTCGTTCCATCTCAAACAAAACCAAAATACAGTGTTCAATATCTTATAAAACATGAAAAAAACTGTGCATCCGCACAGCCCAAAATCACAATTGGAATCAATGCTGAACGCACAAAGTAAACGGTTTGTGAACAAAGACGGCGACAGATTTTGATGTCAGGGTTTCCCCTGGTGGTCGCCACTTTCACATTTGGCAAAAACTAAGAAGAGTGTTGTTTTAACTTCGTTATCAGCGAAAGAAATAGAACAGTAAATTACTGCATATATTTAATGTAGATTTATAACAATAATTAGTTTTACCCTTTTCATATACCTAACCAGTTCTTTCTTGTTTGCATAGCACCAATATCTTAATCTGCAACCACTGTTCTGACTATAAGATCCTAGTTCTGATACAATCATAGACCAGAAACGACGATGTTAAACCATGTTTGCCGGATATTTCACTAAAAATTTACATGTGTGACAAACATGATAGTTAAAATTCTCCAATAATGTTACAAAGAAGTCTGTTTAGTTCTGTGTCATAGAATATAATGTTTAACAAGACCTCTTTAAGACCTATTGCGGGCCTTGAAGCTTCGGTAACTTTGGTCGGGTTGCTGTCTCTTTGACACACTCTCCATTTTCATTCTCACTTTCATTTATAGTTATTTTATGATAGGTAACATCAGTTTTGTCAAAATTGCACGATTGGCCCAAACGTTTCAGACGGAAAAACAACTCGTTATATTCGATATGATCCGTTTTATAAAAAATATCAATGCGGCCATATTGAATGCGAGGCAAATTAGCGGAAAGTAAAATTGGAATTCAACCAATTTTGGGCAAAGATAACAAAGATTAATACAAATTTCATCATTATACATTTCATTTATTTTGTTGTGGTAACGACAAACCGTTATATTAACGGGACTGCGAGAAAGCTCCGACACAATTCAGAACGGAGAACGCCAAAAGAAGAATTTCTCTTGTTTTGTACTAAAAAAAATATACTTTAACAGTAAAGTTATCAATACTCATAAGTTCTATTTACCCAACGCTAACCATGTTGTTTCATTGCATTAATGTATCTAGATCTAAATTTAACTTAAATTCATAAAACGTTTGTGGTGATTTCATGTTTCATTTGACCAATCTGTCGGTGAGTATTTCATGTTTCATTTGACCAATCTGTCGGTGAGTATTTCATGTTTCATTTGACCAATCTGTCGGTGAGTATTTCATGTTTCATTTGACCAATCTGTCGGTGAGTATTTCAGATTTTTATAACAAACAAACACCAGACAGAAGCCGTGCGATATCGCACACTGACACTGGGACAGGCTAGCGAACATAGTTTAGAGACATAAATGAAATTAGATTTTTAGGGGGCCAAAATGTTATGCCATTCAGAAATTAATTTTTTTCACTCTCGAGTTTCAATTTTTCAAATCAAATACAATTCCGTCTTCAATGGAACAAAACAGAATGTTAAAACGAATTCATAAATGTATATGCTGTCTGAAAGACGATATATAAGGATTCATCTTTATTTTGTAGCGGATAAAAGAACTATATATATACAGTTTCTTTATTAGTATATACCCTTACGAAACGGTAAATTCTTCTGTCGTCAAAACAGTCGAGCTATTTAAACAAATAATCCATTGGTAAGATAGTTAGTAGACTTTTATTCAAATTATGAAAGTTGTTCACAAATTCTTACCTATTTTATTATGAGAGATAACCGAACCATGTTAAGATGATTATGGGGTGAAGTGTTTATAAAACTTATCATTCTTTAAAAGTCTACCTGTGTGTTCACACATCATGTACAATATACAAGTAGGTAAAACTATTCAAAAATCAAAGTTACGACTTTAAAATGTCTTTAATGACTTGATATGAAGTTAATATTGCGTAGAGTTATGTATAGTTCTTGTGTCAGTGAGTCGGCAAATTTACAAAACGTTAAAAGTACTGGATTATTCACCAAACTATAAACACTAAAATTGAAGCCAAATTGGCCTATACTCGAGTTATCTAGTTTAAACACTTATTTCAAATTGTGTCCATGAAAATTTTATCACATATAACTACTTCCTTAAGTGGCACTCTATCTAAGATACCCTTAGTTTACTGGCAGAATGCTCCCGATTAGATGCACGACTAGTCCGTCCATTTGGTATAATTTGCTGGTCACTTGGCACTTTCAGGCGGTCTTTCTGTGCAGAGAGCATTCGTTTAGACGATGTTCCGCTGCTCAATGATTCACTGCTAGATCCCAAAGATCCATCTAGAGAAGTTGGCGAATGCGAATGTCTACCTACTATTGACAACTTCCGTTTGCCTTGTTGTGATGTCTGCAGTTTTCGTTCTCCATGTTTAGAACTGTGTTTTCTCCCTTTTTTGCTACCTTTGTCGAAGTCCTCACTTTCATTGTCCGTCTGTAACGGTGAATTGGATTTGTCCTCTGTTAGACTTAATGTTGGTACAGTTTTCATCGAATCTCGATACGATTGTGTACATTGATATTCATAATGAACATACAGTTTCTTAAACTCGATTCGCCAATTGAAAAACGTGCCTCCATTGTCTGATACGGGGGATGCTCGATTCGGCAGTGCTGATTTTGAGCGCCTTGGATTAAAGATGCAAGTCGTAGGTAGAACTCCAGGTTCTAATAGTTGATAAAGGTATTCCGGGTGGTTTCTGAAATCAGTAGTATCCGCACAAAAGATCAGTTTTGTTGGATCTTTCTCATTTGGTTGTAAATCGCGTCGTTGTTGTCGTATGAATTTGCGTGGCTCTGGAAATGGATACAGTAAAGTACTAGACGAATTAGACATAGTAGAACATTCCCGGGGAAATTCAGGTTTATGCGAAAAATGTGCTGTTTTTGGTCTGTTCAAAGTGCGTCTAAAACTGAAATCCGAAACACTCCGAGAGGACAAATGTTCATGTGATAGCCGTAACTGTGGTACGGAATGTTGACTGACAGACTCATCATCGCTGTTAACCATGGTATGCTTCACTTGGAGTGCTGCTACACATGCTGATTGTGAGTACCTGTAACCTTCGTCCAATGCTGTTAGTCCTTCTTTGTTTTTTGTTTCTAGTGTATATTTGTAATGTAAGTATGTATCTTTGAGTATCTCTACTAAGGCACTATTCCCACTTCTTACGGCGTAATGGAGAGCAGTGTTTCCCCATTTGTCGGTATGTACTAGATCAAAATCAATTGCATGTAAAAGAACTTTTACTAATTCTAATCTGTTGTATATACACGCTAGATGTAAAGCGTTCATGCCATATTTATCTTGACTGTCAATTATTGCTCCTTTTTCTATAAGTAAACGAGCTATTCCAGTTCCCCATTGTGAAGGTTCCATGACCGCACATAACACAAGCGGAGAACGATTGTTGACATCTTGTTGGTCTATATCAATTCCCAAATCAACGAAAAATCGAACTTGTTGAAAATATCCTCTCGAAATTATATCAGTTAAGCGAGCTATGGGAGCTGACTTCCCTCTTCCCCTGTATTTCATTTTCAGTAAGTTTTTACCAAAGTTAAATTGTAAACTTCATTTCTTTTGATCAAATCACATTATCCAACTTCCATCTTTCTTTTTTATGTGAAAAGTTTAACCTGAAAAATAAACAAATAATGAAACACATATACATGTATAAAGTTTAAATAGAAAAGTATACAAAAGAGTAACTTTAAAATATTTAACGATCTACCTACCTTATACAAATCGTTTTATTTTTTTCTCTCTAACTCAATTAAAATATTCGTTAGATTCTCTCGAAATATTTTGTTCACAACATGTATTTTATGTCCGGTTATTATATAGAGGTATATTTATCCCTCCGGTGAGATCTCCTACCGACAGTTCAATATTTACTAAGCAGGTCGAAACTCGTTGCTATCTATGGAGAGTCACTTATCTCAACACATTGCATGTATGAATCTTATTATTTCTGTAGGATTTAAAAAACGAAAGAGTATAGGTAGAAAATCAATCAATTATGGCTTTGTGTAGAAATTAAAAATATTGTTGAACATCTGACTTCAGGATATTTTAATCAAATTACCAAAATATAATTATTGATTCGTAGATTGTCATGTTGTTTTTCCATATAAATTATGTTTTCTTATGTTCAATAAAGCCGTAGTTCTACGGTCTGGATTTTTAACGGAGGGTCACACTGCTAATGTCGTTTTCGTGTTTTTATTAAAAGGATACATTAACTTATTTGTTAAAAGTTTTAAGAAAAAGGATTATTTGTATATCTTGATATCAGCAAGACACGAACACTTTCAGATTTATGTTAGAAAAAATCGAACCTTACATAAACATTCTATTATATTTGGTATACTTTTTATTTCGAAATAAAAAAAAAAAATAGCAATTGTATCATCATTTAATGAACAACACCCTCACTTTTCCATTAAGGAGCAACACAAACACCTTCTTATTAAAATCCTGTTCATTTCATATTTGTTTATTTCCAAGTATATCATATCACAACAATTTCGACACATTACGCCAATCCCCCCCCCCCCCCCGCCCCCTTCCCTCTTTCTGACCCAAAATTTCGACATCTTATACAAATAACAAGCATGCGTGTTAACAGATTTGTACTTTTTCAAAGACACCCCCCCCCCCCCCCCTCCTTACTATTTTCTGGATCCTCTTGTGTTTTCCTTTAATCTTCCTTAGACAACTGGTCATACAATTCTCATTTTCTTTTAAACCAATTATAACACGAAGGGATCAAATGACAGGATTTGAAGAGAACATCAATAATAGATAAATTGTCTAAGATAGAATGCAATATAAAGAGGTAAATTTGTTGAGAATTTATACGCGATCGATTTTACGACAAATTATTTTATTTTTCAATTCCCACCTGAGCGCGATAATACCTTTGTAAATGAAAACGACTAGTGATAAATCTATCTAGTATTACACATAAATTTTACATTCTGATTTGGGAACATTTCTATCAGTGAACTATGAACCTAATTCATTCAAGCACCTGATTTAAATGGAAAATGTTTGGTACTACATGTAGTTTCTAACTTACAAAGGATTAGAACTGTGAAGTGGAAACCACCTCGGTGTCAGTAGACAAGATAAAGCAGCAATATTATATTATTATTTAGCACTATATGCTTTATGAAATTGGTAACAATTTTATGCATTTGAAAACAATTGTCTTTTTAAAAAGGCACCTCACGAGTATAACACCATGAGAAGGCATATATATGAGACTTCACTTTCAAAACGTGACCCTAGCTGCCATATGGTTGTCCCCTTAGTTTTCATCGTGTTTTAGTACTAGTGCCACTAAATTGCGAAAATTGTTTGATCGTGATATATCAAAATTGTATCAGCGGTTCAAATCAGATAATCGTTAAACGTTTTTTAAGATTTTGTTCTAACGGTTCTCCTAAACAACTATGAAAATGTTGTTGTATGTTCACGTTAAACTTCACCACTGCAAAACTGTCATTTCACGAGGTCTTACAAAAAATGTATGTATAGAAAGAGGCAAAAGTTTGGATATTTAGAAAAATCAAAAGCGTTGTGAGCAAAAATCCAAAATTATATGTCAGAAGTTCTCTATAATATGAAAACATTTCTTGAGTTTTGATAATAAAAAAGTGGTCGTCATCAGGCCAGGGTTTTGTTCTAAACACCCTTCTTGTTCAATTGCTTTGTGGGATTTTCATTGTGTCAATAATATATAATTTATAAACAATTTCGAAGAACAATTGAATGGTATCTAGATCTGAAATATCATTAAAAGATGTTACCTTATAAAAGGAATTTACCGAATGACATATCTAACATTTGCATTTTGAAGGAAACTGCTATTATGATCAAAAATATCTACAATTTATCTAAGAACAGAGGAATATAAAATGGTTGCTGACAACAAAGCCTTGGTTAATATTTTTTCTTAAGTTTTGTACTCTAAATAATCATTAAAATTCTTTCTGAAAAATCATTTCTCTTTTCAAAATTGACTTCTTATTGATGTTTTTGATCCAGCATATAGTTTAGAAACAATGAAATATCAATATATACTAAATGGTAAAGAATCAAAGTATGTTAAGGCGATGAATTAAAACTGAAGCAAACACTAATGTAGAATCAACTCTGTAGATTAAAGCAGACATAAAATAGAATATAAAATCTTAACTTACCATTTCTTTCGATTACGTCACTGTGAACTAAATGGTTTCACTGTCGTCTGCAAGTTATAAAGAATAATGCAAGCCGAAAGAATGATTTATACCTATTATTAACATACTATATAGTAAAAAATCATTTCAGTAGATCACCGAAAGGGGAAGTGGTCTAGAACACAGTATTATTTTATTTAGGGGGTTCACTATACACGCAAATTTTTATTAGTATTCACTTCAAGGTTAATCGAGCAAATTTTATTTAATAAGGCTTTTTACAGTTTTTTTACTTTACTACGGGCTCATAAGGATCTTAAATCTGATTTTATTGCTGTGTCCACAATAGACACAGCAATATTATTCTACGTATTTCACCTGTATCGGTTTGGACAATTCCATGGACTATTCCATACACACACAATTATGCTTAAGGGGTATTCATATGTCATGTCAAGATGATATAGGCTATTTACCGTTGTTTGCCACAAAAAAAATCTGGTAAAGTCACTTTTCTGAAAAACCAATATAAATATAGTTAACATATTTATATATTTAATCTAACTGTGTTCAGACCCGAATATTTAAATGCAACACACACCTAAAATTCGTTTTGGTCTATTCCATGACATTTGCGCGGGAAATATTCATCAGAGACTTTAATAATTTTAATGGACGTTCATTTGGAAAATTTTACTATCTATTTTAAGTGAACAAATGTCATATGTTTTTGTTTTTCATACATTTACAGGATCAACGTTATTTAAATTCCGTATATCTTCATTTGACATCAGGTTTGTACGCATTTAGTCTCTTCTCTAGTCTATAATCAAAACTGAAGGCCGCGAAGGGACACATGTCATGATGACACGTGCTGCACAATCCCACACATTTCACATTATGTAATAAAATTCTACTGTTTGAGATAAAAATATTCACTGTTTAGGGGTGTGGAAATTAGGTCTTACATAGTTGATGCGTATCCGATCCGTGATTTGTATTATATCGATATTTCAATGGTGCTCTCGGTAAGGCCAAAAAAATATATGTTTGATTATGGGTACCTGACCGATCCTATTTTGAGCACCCACCCTAAGCCATTTTATTGCCGTCGTAAGAAATAATCCAATCATTATAAATAGGGGAACTCTCGCCCCATGGACAACTCGGACCACACAATTCAAAATCCTGGCACAAAAAATAAAATGGACAAAATAAAAAAAAGAAAATACCGACCTACCTACCTACCCTACATATTTTGATGATGTAACCTTAAACAGACATGGACTAAAAATAAGGCGTATAGGTACAGTTTTCAATTTGTTAGCCGGCATGACGTAAAACAGCGAATCAAAGAATTCAATTTTATTTACAACTAATACATGTATGTATATATGACAATGCTGTTGATTAAAAAAATACTCCATTCCAGGAACTTTTGTTTTTCAAATAATTAATATTACCAATAATTGATAAGTTCCAGTTTGACGGTTTCAATCAGAAAGATTTGAAAGCAGAGAAAACTGTTTATTGTTTAATCGGCATAACTTTATCAGATAAAAATACTAATACTAAAATAAGGCTTGCGCATAGTTATATACGTTAACTCAGTCATGGACCTGCGATACCACGTGTCTGTTCTAGTGTACTTTATAATTTTAGTCTTGCATGTACATAATTATGTGTACATATATCACTGATTCAGTGGCAATGGTAAATAGACACTGACAAGTCTTGGATAATATTTTATAGTTTTGAATGTTTTGTCCGTTGACTAAAATTAGGTGGAGGTTTGTGTGTTCTTATTTCCAACAGAGGTAAACTCAACACATATCAATATGTGCATGAAGCAAATTGATAGTTGCTAGATACGGAATGATTGTACCACAAGAAAGTTTAAACCTGTGTGTATATACTTAAAATATGATAAAAAAAATCATGTCTTTTTCAGGACTTCTGAATCCAACCATGAAGTATGGAATATTTTTGAGATGTGGTTTTGGTCGATGGATGTTAATGAAGGACCTGTAGTACAAAGTATATCACTGAATTTAGCTCTTTGTCTAAGTGTATTTATTGAATACTTTGCTTTGAGCTCAGTTCATTGTTATGCAAATCATTCTTTGTGAAATAAAGATTTGACAGAAAACTCTCATGTACAAGGATTTGTCAAAGTAGTATCACCTCTATTTACAATGTAAGTATTAGGGAGATAAAAGCATTCTATATTGATTTGAACCAAATATATTATAAAAAAAAAGAACAAATTTACCCGAGAATGCTACTACCACTACTACCAATATGATGCTAGGTTGTTTTAATACATCTGTACTAGCTGCCTACTGATAACTTGGTTCTGAGTGTAAATGGTCCTTCTACTATGCAGGGAAAAATTATAAGGCATATCTAGGCTTATCAATTTCTAAAACAATATTTCATCGCACATGTTTGAAATTTTTAAACTACCACAGAAATTTTTGCAGTTGAAATACATGTATGTATCCTGTCGTCGTCTTCCCAAGACGGATGGTTTCCAGATAATAACTTCAGTATAAGTACAAAGGAAGCCTTAAAATTATAACATACCGTGGATTCATTTATTTTCGTGGGTACCAATTTTCGTGGATTAAAGAAAGTTTGCATTTTTGTGGATATTTAATTTCGTGGTTTTGCCGAAGTCTGCATACAAGCCTATAGAAAATTTGTTAATCGTTGAACATTTTATTTCGAGGTAAGACTCTAGCCACAAAAGCCACGAAAATTGGTATCCAAAGAATAATAATGCATCCACAGTAATCATGATTTATAATCATAAAGGAAGCCTGGGATTGTTTTGGGGGGTTATATATATAGTCCCTAAGGTTTAGGAATTAGGGTTCCAAAGGTGACCAAAACAAGCATTAATCTAGTGTCCGTACAAAAAGTTGTGTATAAGTATTTCAATTGTTCTGAAATTGTACCATAATATATTGAATACCATAAGTAGAAGGTTGAGGTCTGTTTTGTGGGTTATGGGTCAAACAGTCTAGGAATTAAGGGCCAAAAACAAACATTTTTGTAGATTCCAGACAATAAATTTGAGTTATTTCTTTGTCCAGAATGGTTGCTGAATTACCTAAAACCAATGCTTTATGAAATCTTCTTTAAAAATTGGAGTTTAGATTTCTCTGTCCATAATAGTAGTTGAATCAACTTAAAATAATGCTATACATGTATATACACTATACAATTCAAAATTCACTTTACTACCAAATGATAAATTTAAGCAGTCTTTAATAGCCATTCAGTGATTACAAGCACTTTGATTATCATTCTAGGGTTATGCCCTTTCACAAATGGAAAAATTTCTCAAGTTTGTCTCAACTAAATTTAGTGAAATGTGTATATAATGCTTATTACCTCTAAACTCAGTTTAAGTTCAATTTTTGGCAGCTTCACTTTATGTACCTTTTTAACGTTATATGCTAGCAGGGGCATCATCACCATGACTGTATGACATTTATATTTTAATACTAAATGTTTTATTAAAATGAGTAGTTGAATAATTATTGTTGCAAACTCCATTAGAAATTTGATTTGAGATCATTTTTATACCAACACAAAAATTGAAAACTTTTTGGTTGTACATTTGTATCACGTTGGTGTCATCGTCTTCATCCAAAGACATTTGGTGTTAGCACTAACTTAAGTAAAAGTCAATAGAAATATATGAAATTTAGACACAAGGTTTATGACCATGAAAGGAAGGCTGGGATTGATTTTGGGTATTTTGGTCTCAACAGTTTAGGAAAAAGGGCCCAAATTTAGCATTGTTCTTGGTTTTTGCTCTATAACTCCCAAGTATTAGTAAACAGAAATCTATGATATTTTAACATAAGGTCTATGGCCACACAAGGAGGGTTGGAATAGATTTTGGTAGTTTTAGTCCCAACAGTGTAGGATTTAGGAACCAAAAACAGGTCCCAAATAAGCATTTTTCTTGGTTTTTTTAACAATACCTTTAGCATAAGTTAATAGAAATCTATAAAGGTTTATGACCACAAAAGGAAGGTTTAGATTATTTTTGGGAGTTTTGGTCCCAAGGAATAAGGGGCCAAAATTAAACTTTGTTTGCTTTCATAAAAAAAATGAATTATTGTGCTTCTTTGAGTATGCCAAATCTAACGTGTTAAGATTCTTAATTTTTGGTCCTGTTTTTAAATTGATCTACATTAAGGTCCAAAGGGTCCAAATTTAAAATCAGCTTGATTTTAACAAAAATTGAACTTTTGGGGTTCTTTGATATGGTGAGTCTTAACATGTACTTAGATTTTTGATTATGGGCCCAGTTTTCAAGTTGGTCCGATCAAAAATTGAATTCTTCAGGTTCTATGATATTCTGAATTAAACCATGTATTTAGATTTTGGATATTGGACCAAAATAGGTAAATGTCCAATTTAAAATTAAGTTGAAGTTCTTTATAGACCACATTCAATCTGTGTCAGAAACCTATGTTGTGTCAACTATTTAACCACAATCCAAATTCAGAGCTGTATCTAGCTTGAATGTTGTGTCCATACTAGCCCCAACAGTTCAGGTTTCCACCTCTGCAGTCGTATAAAGCAGCACCCTGCGGAGTATCTGTTCCATTCATTTGTTTTTTCTTAATTTGTGTGAATTAACATTGTTTATACAGTAAATGCTAATTACAACACTTGCATACCACAACAAATACTGTATTGGTACATGTATCACTTATATTTCAGTGTATCCATATAACAAAACAAAAAATGAAAAGGAATAATTTTGCAATACCTTTTGAGTACTAAATAGCTTTTTAGGTATTTAGACATATTTTAAGACTTATTAAGTAGATGTTGATGATATCTGCTTGACATGCTTCAAATTCGATCAGATTACTTTTGGAGCAGTTATGAGTCTTTGAAGCATGCTCACAAAGGTTCTTTTGGTGAAATCATTTTTATTTTGGTCAAAATTTTTCTTTGCTTCGACCAGCTTTGGAGGAGATATAAAGAATTAATATAAATCAGCACAGAGGTTTACTTCCGATCTTATTTAGCCCCAATAATCATGTCAGACTTAAGCCATTGTCATTACTTAAAACCAATAAATGTATTCTAATCTGAGGAAGAAATTCGACATTTTAAATTTTTTTTTTACTAATGATACTGACGATCCACCACAAAGTAATGTAAATATTATAGAACCATACCAATAGTAAGCAAATACATATAAAAAAAGATGAGGTATGATTGCCAATGAGACAATTCTCCACAAGAGACCAAATCGACACAGAAATTAACAATTCCCAGCTATAAAATGTATCCAAAACCAAAGATGTAGAACATGTTCTATCATAATCATTTGGTAACTAATGTAATTACTGTCTCCCCATGTCTGTATTGAACATAAAAAAATGTCAAATAAATAACACTCCTAATGCTCAGATCGGTTGTCACCGTGCAACACAGTTATTAACACCATATAGGAAAAACATAGAACTTTATTGTCATAAGACACTGTCAAACATCCAAACATACTATCCACACTCATCTGTGTCCACACTTGTACAAATACAAATAAGTTTTTAAATTTTACATAAACCCTTTCAACTTCTGATGGAAATATTTTGACAACATAATTTCGTTTAAATGTTAAAGAATAATACATTCTTTCAAACCAGTAACTTTAATGGGTCTTTGGGTAAATTCGGGTATTTTTCTTTTTTTCTGTCTGATCGATGACATTAACATAATATGTGCCTATTTTAAACTGTATTGAAATGATAATACAAATTACATTGAAACTTCCTTATGAAATACTAACATGTAATTTGAATGACTAAGACTTTTTCATACAACTTTTAGTTGTTATGTCGGGTGATCCACACAACAATGTCGGAAAACTAGCGGAAAACTGTTCTATGAAGTGTTTTTTTTTAATTGTGGTGCGGGTTAAAAATGCAATAATCAGTTCGTTCAATGAGGCCTACGACGATGTTTCTATAAAAGAAAGAATCACTTTTTGGTGTTAATGTAAATAATTATATCTACATATTTCAAAAAAGAAATTTAAAGAGAATGCAACGATTGTAACATTTTTTTCGGTATGGAGGAAAAAAATATATATGTTTACATGAACAATCTTGTGTCATTAATGTATATGTCATTACGGAATCTTAAAAAGGGCGTTTGTTTTTAAAAGCATTGTAGATCTTGAAATTGGTCTTGTCTAGAATGAAACCTTTCAACTAAGTATAAAGTATAGAGCTGATGAGTCTTATTATAGCATAAACATGTATTTACATAGATGTGTTACCATTAATCAGCATAAGTTCGGGGTTTTGCAATTAAACACGAAAACAACAAGATAGAACAGCAATTCCCATACAAAAGTAGTATTAAGGTATTTCATGTTTTGATGACGGGAAAATAACAATTGAGATTGAATTTCAAATCTATAAAGCATCTTCTGAAAGTGGTTACTGCATCTGGAAAGAATTAGTGACATAATCCCTGTTCAAGTTATCGAAAGAAGGTAGGAGGAAGTTACAGAAAAGAAGAATAGCTCATTTTAGAATCAGCAAAATGGTCAAATAAAATCTTTCCACCTTTGTCAGTTGAATGTAGTCGTCTGATATACGACATCTGAAAGTAACACTCATATCATCTCACTGCTATCTTTTTGTCCTTTTTTACAACACATTATTGTCATAAGTGATATAATACGACATTTACAAAGGAATGTACAAGATAAAAACAGATAATATTTGAAGTAGTAACAAGTGTTGAATGCACAAAACCTTGGAAACATCAGTCATAAAACAAATATAGACTTGAGCACTATCCCTTGCGACCTTAATAGTAATCAAACCAAGATAGAGACAACCAAATCTCGATTGTCGTTCTGCTCACTTGGTAAATAATAGTTTTCAAAAGTACCAGGATTATAATTTTATACGCCAGACGCGCGTTTCGTCTACATCAGACTCATCAGTGACGCTCAAATCATAATAGTTAAAAAGTCAAATAAATAAACTCATCATAGATACCAGAATTGAAATTTTGTATTTGCGTCTGATCCGCGTTTCGTCTACAAAAGACTCAGTAGTGACGCTCGAATAAAAAAAATTTGTACAGGCCAAATAATGTATGAAGTTGAAGAGCATTGAGGACCAAAACTTCCTAAAAGTTTTAAAAGATATTCTTCAGAAAAAAGAGAGAGATAGAGCACATCTTATGATAAGCAAAATAAAACAGATCAACGCAGACATGTATAAAAGCAGAAGGATATATATTCTCATAACATGATATTCCCCTTTGATCACGAAGATACATGGGCATTTACAAAGTAGAGGCGAAGTTATCAAAGTCAAAGTTAAACTCATAAGTTTAAAACAAACTGGCAATGCAACGGCAAATAAAAAATGAAAAGCTGCTTCAACCTTTTCAGTGCCGTGTCTCATATAAGGGTTTTGCCTTATGCAAACTATTGCAAATAATACATAAAAACAGACAGCACGAATATTTGACACAACATCAACGTTCACCAAACTACAAAAACCAACTCTTCTGTGAAATTGAAGACATACGAAAATAAATCTATGAACAAGATACTTGCTTCGATCATTAAACCGAAATGTAAAAGGTTAACTCATGAGGTCTAAATAGATTTGTCAAAAATATATATTATATAGTAGATTCTGGAAGCCATAGTATAAATAGGTAGAAGATACCAAAGTGGGGAACTAAAATAAAATTCGAAGGAAATAGACAACTCAAAAGCCGAAAGATTGAAAATAAAACGACAAAATGTCTCCAAAACTCCACACAGAAGAAAACAGTTTTGTCACGAAGCTTATCTTAAACCAATTGTGAAATCAAACTCTGCTCCATTAATGATCTTTATTCTTAATAGTCACAAAGAAAAGGAAAACGATGACAAATAAAACATACCCGCAGTCATTTATGAGGCACATATTTCTGTAACAGTCGAGCAAATCACGATAACGTTTGTATAACTTTTCGAAAATATTACGTCAACAATTTCAATTCATATCCCTCAGCCAGATAACTTCATTCTAAGCAGCAACTCTCCATCACGAAAACCTGAAAGGACAGACACTCTCCTTGGTATAGTCTCAATTGATAGACAAGGCTGACCTTCACATGATTGTTTTCTCAAATAACAGAAGACTATTTAAACAAAAACACCACAACTATAGAAGAAGTAAGAAATATCATGAAATCATTGAAAAACAGACAAGGCACCATATATTGATTCTATCCACGACGACTTGTTAAAGGCCGACTTAAATACACCACCCATAGTACTTCACAATCTTTTCCTCGTCATCTGGAAAGAAAGGGACATATCATCAGACTGGCATCATTGTGAAATTACCAAAGAAAGAAAATCAACGCAACTGTGACAACTTGGAAGGGATAACTTTGCAAAATTTTACTAAGAGGAATTGATAATATCGTGAATTAACGACTGAGAGAAGAACTAGCAGGCTTTAATAGAAAGGGTAGAGGTGCACTCTCAGGAACATCATTGAGCAACGCATAGAATGGAACACATCTCATTTCATTAATTGTATAGACTTTAAAAGGACTTTTGTAACTTAACATAGAGGAACTCTTTGGAGAATTGTTAAATCATATGGAATTCCACATAAACTATTTTTGCTAAAACAAAAACCTTCTTTAACGTTTTTACATGCATTGCTACCACAGACTCATGTGAAGTTAAATCTGGACCATGTTTTACTATCTAGAAGACCTTGATTTTGCTGATGAAATAACCATATAATCAACAACAAATGAAAACCGCCAATAAAAGACCAACATATTTAATAACTATGCAAAGCAAACTGGTCTAAATAAAATTGCCAAGAAGACCAATGTTATGTCAATGAACACTAGAAAAACAACACTAATTACAATATATGACAAAACAGCGAATCTACAACAGCAATGTAAAATATGTCCTACTGTATGGTTTAGAAACTTGGTGTGTTTTACTTAGTGAATCTAAAACTAGATACATTGCAAACAAGCTGCCTAAGAAAGGTCAATAGAATATTTTTTCGAAATAAGATCAGCAACAAGAGCCATTTATAGCAATGTAATGCTAAGAGCATAACATCATACTAGTAAATCAAGCAAAAAAGAATAAAATGGTTGCGACATGTACAAATGCCCAAAACACCATAGCTAAAACAGCTCTATATTGGACACCACCAGGAAAAAAAAGAAAGTCATGGAGACCAAGAATCACTTGACGACGAACTGTAACAGCAAAAAAAGAAGCAATTGTTTAGCCCTTGGCTCAAGCCCAGGGCATGACTAAGAAAAGAGAGGAATGGAGGCAGTTTGTTGTGGCCTTATGTCCCCCTGAGATGAAGAGGATAAGTAAGTTTGCAGTCCGATGTTAGTTGCTGAATGCATAGATGTTAGCCGTTTGTAAAGAAGTATCATTAACTACTTGTCAAACTCTGAAATACACGTTGTTAATTAGGAAACGTTTGATTTTAATAAATAAACTCATCATAGATACCAGGATTTTTTGTATTTACGCTAGACGCGCGTTTCGTTTACAAAAGACTCATATGTGTAGTTCGCATCCAGAAAAGTTAAAAAGGCCAAATAAAGTACGAAGTTCAAGAGCATAGAGGACCAAATTCCTAAAAGTTTTGCCAAATACAGCCAAGGTGATCTATTCCTGAGGTAGAAAAGCCTTAGTATTTCAAAAAAGTTTTGATAACAGTTAATTTATAAATATACCTATATCAATGATAATCCATGTCAAACTATTATACAATGTACATTTACCACAAGCAACACGACAGGTGCTACGCGTTGATCAGGAACTGTTCACTCTTCTGTTGCACCTGGTATCTCTGCTGCTCCTTGGTTAGGTTCGTGTTGTAATTTTCTATGTAGCATTTTGTGGACTGTTATTTGCCTTTTTTTTTCTTACCATGTTTTGTAAGTTTCTGTATGACATGAATTTTGATTGTTGTTTGGTATCTTTTTAGTACACGATAGAAGAACCATTTGAATCCCCCAGTTTTCCTAGTAACCTTGAGCTGTCTTCTTTGTCGATTTATCGGATTTAAACAGCGATAAAGTACTGCTACCTCAATCAATATTTGGCTAAAATTCCAAAGATTTTTTTTATTTATTTGTTTAAGATTTCTACCTAATCTTCTCAATGATATACACAGAACGCGACTTATCATCGTACTTGATAAGAGTCAGGTCCTTCACAAACACCAGAACTTCAACACAAAGCGTATTGATGGTGTTTGAGGTTTTTTTCCATTCTTCAGTTTTAATCGCCTAGTGTTTTGTGGAATGCTCTGTGTGTGTGTATGCATGCGTCGTAAAAACCTATAGTGGCTTTATTTCTCGGGGTGTCTTTATCTCTTTTTTTCTTTTAGCCTTGTATTTTCCCTTCCTTCTTCTACCTGTGAGTTTTAATAACCTTTGGTAGTTTCTCACATTTTAGCTAACCTGGTCCAGAGGGCCAAGTGAGCTTTTCTCATCACTTGGCGCTCTGATGTTAAAGATGCGCCTGAGCCAGTTGTTGATGAAGATTTAAAGTTCGAAGCCGTTGTTTTTGTAGTTTTCAAGGTAAGAGTATGGTCATTACATTTGAATTGAACGTCTTTTGGTCTTGAGAGTGATGTTTCTTGCTTTCATTATTTACCCCTTCATATTAAATGCAGAACTAGCTTTGCAAATTCTGATTTTTACATCTTTATCCACTACGCTGCCAAGGTATGTAAAGGAATACACTTCTTCTTTGTCATCAGACTTGCTAGGAACCTTGTGTTTGACTTTAAAACTTTGGTCCTAATATGATTGATGGAAAAGTCTGTTTCTGCTGCTCTCATTTCAACTTGCGCTAGATTGACCTGCATTTGTTGGTGATTGTGGGACAACAAAGCAATGCCATTGGCAAAGTCTATGTCATCCAGCTGGTTATACATGGTCAATTGGATACCGTTCCTTAAGCTGTCTATAACTTACTTCATGGTCCAGTCAACTGCCAGAAAAAAATAGCATAGGGGAACAGAGCCAGCCTTGCATGTGTTACCACAGTTGTTTATCAAAGATCTCTGTTAGTTGGTCTTAATGGATAATCTTACTGTGCATTACTTTATAGGTGTTAATGATTATGGTAATAAATTTTGTGGAGGATGTATCGTTATAGCTGTTGTTAATGATGATGGACACAGAACGTAAGTAAGAGTTTTCTGAAGGGAGGAATTGTTGTAACTGTTGCAAGGGTTGATAAAAGTAAATAAGAATTTGGTGTTCAGAGACATACTTATTGCTGTTGCTAGTGATAATGAACAAAGAAAGAATGCCACAGTGTCTCGTCAACTGTCACAACACATCTCGATCAAAGCTGTCAAAGGCTTTGGCAAATTCGACAATTACAGAATTCAGTGATGAACCTTTGTGATTGTTCAAGGACGGTGCATATGGTTGCTATTTGGTCTGTCACGAAGCTTTTCACCTATTGCATTTTTTTAGTCGTTTTAACATAACTCTATTTGAAACTTTCCATGGAACTAATACCAGCATTATTTCTCTATAGTTGTCACAAATGCTTAAATTGTTCTTCTTTGGAAACTTTAACATGTGTCCTTCTTTCCATTTAAGATGTACATCTCCTTTTTCATAGCTTCTGCAGGTATTTTGTCGGGACCTGAAGCTTTGTTGTTCTTCGGCATTTTTATAAACTTTTTTATTTCTCCTATTGGTGAATAAGAAAATGCCTGAACTAAGTCAGAATATGGCAGTTGTTATCCATTCGTTTGATGTGTTTTATCTTTTGATTTTGCCATTTGATTCAGGACTTTCCGTTTTGAATTTTCCTCGGAGTTCAGTATGTATGTGATTTGACTTTTTGCTTTTCGTGTGTGTTTATTGTGGTCTGCTGTTGGTTTGTCAACGAATTCCCTCTTATCTTTCCTTGCACTGTTCCTGACATCCTTGTTAGCTATAGTATACTCTCTTGAGGCTGATTGTTTTGCTGTTCAGGATTTTTTTTATATATATTTCATTTCTTTAAGTGTTTCTGGTGATATCCATCCCTAATCGGGTGTGGCTATAAGTTAACATATTGTCAACTTTACTTGGGGAAAAGAGTGGCAATGATCAAAAATATGTGGAAAAGTCTATATAACACAAGTGTTGTTTTGCTCTTTCAAAATACAAGATGGTGGAAGACTAGTAATATCTGATTTAACCGATTTAAATTGTCTAAAATTGTCAAAATGAAAAGCATTCGAACTTTCATAGGAATTATCAGAGCTATGGAAAGGAATTTTCACTGCCAACAGTCCAGAAAAGTAATGAAGCGAATATCCGATTTTTTTATAATGTTTATATTTATCGGTATTTGAATTGATATAAGACATAATTTGTTTATATAATTAAAATAACAAGTGGCAATGACGAACGTGTTGTGCGGATGTGATGTTTTCTGCATTTTCTGCATCAGAAATAGATAGTCATTTACAATAATAAACCTCAATTCATTTTTTTTCTTCTTTCAAACATGAGGGGTTTCTTTTTGTAGTTCGGGAATAAAGACTATATATCTCTCTAAATGAACTAAAGGCATTGGTTCTGTGGAACAATTTCTCGCTAAAGAGAACAAACTAGAGGCTCTAAAGAGCCTGTGTCGCTCACCTTGGTCTATGTGAATATTAATCAAAGGACGCAGATGGATTCATGACAAAATTATGTTTTTGTGATGGTGAAGTGTTTGTACATCTTATTTTACTGAACATTCTTGCTGCTTACAATTATTTCTATCTATATTGAACTTGGCCCAGTAGTTTCAGTGGAAAATGTTAGCAAAAATTTACAAATTTCATGAAAATTGTTACAAATTGACTATAAAGGGCAATAACTCCTAAAGGGGTCAACTGACCATTTTGGTCATGTTGATTTATTTGTAGATCTTACTTTGCTGAACAGTATTGCTGTTTACAGTTTATCTCTATCTATAATAATATTCAAGATAATAACCAAAAACTGCGAAATTTCCCTAAAATTACCAATTCAGGGGCAGCAAACCCAACAACAGGTTGTCGGATTCATCTGAAAATTTCAGGACAGTGAGATCTTGCCTAGATAAACAATTTTACCACTTGTCAGATTTGGTCTAAATGCTTTGGTTTTGAGTTATAAGCCAAAAACTGCATTTTACCCCTATGTTCTATTTTGGGCCATGGCAGCCATCTTGGTTGGTTGGCCGGGTCACGCCACACATTTTTTAAACTAGGTACCCCAATGATGATTGTGGCCGAGTTTGGATTTATTTGGCCTAGTAGTTTCAGAGGAGAAGATTTTTGTAAAAAATTACTAGGATTAACGAAAAATGGTTAAAACTTGACTATAAAGGGCAATAACTCCTAAAGAAATCAACTGACCATTTTGGTTATGTTGACTTATTTGTAGATCTTACTTTGCTGAACATTATTGCTGTTTACAGTTTATCTCTATCTATAATAATATTCAAGATAATAAGTGAAAATGGACAAAATTTCCCTAAAATTACCAATTCAGGGGCAGCAACCCAACAACGGGTTGTCCGATTCATCTGAAAATTTAAGGCAGATAGATCTTGACCTGATTAACAATTTTACCCCCATGTCAGATTTGTTTTAAATGCTTTGGTTTTTGAGTTATAAGCCAAAAACTGCATTTTACCCCTGTGTTCTATTTTTAGCCATGGCGGCCATCTTGGTTGGTTTGACGGGTCACGCCACTCATTTTTTAAACTAGATACCCAAATGATGATTGTGTCCAAGTTTGATTTAATTTGGCCCAGTAGTTTTGGAGGAGAAGATTTTTGTAAAAGTTAACGACGACGACGACGACGGACGACGGACGCCAAGTGATGAGAAAAGCTCACTTGGCCTTTCGGGCCAGGTGAGCTAAAAAGGGAATAACTGAAGTCTGATTCAAATGCTGACTTTTATTCCCATAAGCAATTACTTTATGTCGGATATATGACTATCTACATTTCATTTAACAGAAATGTTTAAGCCAGCAAATGATAAGTTATTAACAGGTTTTATTTAATTCTTATTTATTTTAAATGATTGATGTTATTGTAGCTTGCTTTTAAAATAAACAATGGCCAAAATAAAATAAAAAAATAATAGAAAACAAACCACAAAACATTATACAGAAACAAACGATTGACAAACTCATCATAAATAACAGAATTAAAATTCCATACGCCAGACATGAGTTGAGTCTACAAAAGAATTATCAGTGATGCAAAATAGTAAAAAAAAGAACAAAGTAATCTTTTTCTGGGGCGGAAAATCCTTAGAATTTCGATAAATCTTACAGGTAATTTATAAGTTTGACCATATCAATGATACTTCATGTAAAACAGAAGTGATGACTACTAGGAACAATATGCTTGAACTTGTACTAATGAGTGGTAGTTAGTAATCAAAGGTACCAGGATAATAATTTAGTACGCCAGACACACGTTTCGTCTACATAAGACCCACCAGTGACGCTCAAATCAAAATATTTATAAAGCCAAACAAGTACAAAGTTGAAAAGCATTGAGGATCCAAAATTCTAAAAAGTTGTACCAAATACGGTTAAGGTAATCTATGCCTGGGATAAGAAAATCCTTAGTTTTACGAAAAATTCAAATGTTTGTAAACAGGAAATTTATGAAAATTACCACATTATTGATATGCATGTCAACACCGAAGTCTTGACTACTGGGCTGGTGATACCCTCGGGGACGAAACGTCCACCAGCAGTGGCATCGACCCAGTGGTGTAAATAGTTATCAAAGGTACCAGAATTATAATTTAGTACGCCACTATCAAGGGTAGACATATGTAAAAAGCAAGCCTTAAGATTTCGTATCAGCTGTGAACAACGGCAGAACAACGGCATACTACTGTTGCCTTTATACTTAATTAATATTGAATACATGGAAAAGGAAAGTTCATTATAAGAAAATTGAAATATGAGATCTCAGTTTGTAGATGAGACGAAATATATTATGATTTATTAAGTGTTTTGGCTCACAGAATTGTAATTGTAAATTAACCATGATTAGATTATAATCAAACTCATGTTTGTGAACTACCAGGAAGTCTTGACCGGCAACAGATGTCGTATGATGATACCCTGAACATTCAGAAGTTAATTAGGAAACGGTAGCTTCCCGATGTTCAATTCTTATAAATCGACTAGAAAGTATCATAAAAATTACTAAAATCCAAGGTATAAAACTCAAAAAGGAAAAGTCCATAAAAGCGTTAAACTTTATCAACCAGCAGAACAAACAGACATCTCATATTTCTGAGATGGTTTAGTCATTTTCTGATGAAAAAAAGAAAGAAAATAGAAATGGAAAAACACAAATTGAATGAATGATACCGGGTTGGTCTTCAGGGTAAACTTCTCTTGCTTAGAATTCATCTGCAGAAAATCTAACCCACTACCTGTCAAAATTACGGGAAAAGAACACTAACAAATCGACTATTAATGAAACAAATAATGAATTTCAAATTGATTACTTGTATTTCGAAAGGAAGGTGGTGAGAGATTGATTGTAAATTATAGCCCAATACATCGAAAATATATATTGGGTTAAATAAAATTGAAAATTTCAGGGCTGAACAACTACAAGGCCACATCAATTATAAATCCGATCAATATGGTCAAGTAAAAGATCCGAAACTAGATATTATTGGAAACTACAAAAAAAACACAAATAAAAACAAGGATTTTGGACATACATTTTATGATTATGTGAAAGTCTTCTAAAGCAAGGATGGATCAGAAGTGAAGCATACATCATTCACAATCAAAATTGTCCATATTCCGTACAGAGAATCTGAACGATTTATTTTTAAATTGTCTTTGAGTTTAGTCAAGTATTAGTTTTATTCTAATAAAATTGAGAATGGAAATGGGGAATGTGTCAAAGAGACAACAACCTGACCAAATAAAACTAGAGGCTCCAAAGAGCCTGTGTCACTCACCTTGGTCTATGTGAATATTAAACAAAGGACGCATTTGAATTCATGACAAAATTGTGTTTTGGTGATGGTGATGTGTTTGTACATCTTACTTTACTGAACATTCTTGCTGCTTACAAACATTCTATCTATATTGAACTTGGCCTAAGAGTTTCAGTCCAAAATATTAATTAAAGTTTACAAATTTTATGAAAAGTGTTAAAAATTGACTTTAAAGGGCAATAACTCCTTATGGGGTCAATTGACCATTTAGGTCATGTTGACTTATTTTTAAGTCTTACATTGATGTACATTGTTTCTCTTTACAGTTTATCTCTATCTATAATTATATTCAAGATAATAACAAAAAACGGCGAAATTTCCTTAAAATGACTAATTCAGGGGCATCAACCAAACAGCGGTTTGTCCGATCCATCTGAAAATTTCATGGCAGATAGATCTTGACCTGATAAACAATTTTACTCCCTGTTAGATTTGCTCTAAATGCTTTGGTTTTTGAGTGATAAGCCAAAAACTGCATTTTACCCCTATGTTCTATTTTTAGCCATGGCGGCCATCTTGTTTGGTTGGCCGGGTCACGCCACACATTTTTTAAACTAGATACCCCAATGATGATTGCGGCCAAGTTTGTTTAAATTTGGTTTGGTAGTTTCAGAGAAGAAGATTTTTGTAAAAGATTACTAAGATTTACGAAAAATGGTTAAAAATTGACTATAAAGGGCAATAACTCCTAAAGGGGTCAACTGACCACTTTGATTATGTTGACTTATTTGTAGATCCTACTTTGCTGAACATTAATGTTGTTAACAGTTCATCTCTATCTATAATAATATTCAAGATAATAACCAAAAACAGCAAAATTTCCCTAAAATTACAAATTCAGGGGCAGCAACCCAACAACAGGTTGTCTGATTGATCTGAAAATGTCAGGGCAGAAAGATCTTGACCTGATGAACATTTTTACCCCATGTCAGATTTGCTCTAAATGCTTTGGTTTTTGAGTTATAAGCCAAAAACTGCATTTTACCCCTATGTTCTATTTTTAGCCGTGGCGGCCATCTTGGTTGGTTGGCGGGGTCACGCCACACAATTTTTAAACTAGATACCCCAATGATGATTATGGCCAAGTTTGGATTAATTTGGCCCAGCAGTTTCAGAGGAGAAGATTTTTGTAAAAGTTAACGACGACGGACAACGCCGGACGCTGGACGCCAAGTGAAAAGTAAACGCATAACAATACGCACATTAAAAATCAGTTCAAGAGAAGTCTGAGTCTGATGTCAGAAGATGTAACCAAAGAAAATAAACAAAATGACAATAATACATAAATAACAACAGACTACTAGCAGTTAACTGACATGCCAGCTCCAGACTTCAATTAAACTGACTGAAAGATTATGATTTCATCATATGAACATCAGGCACAATCCTTCCCGTTAGGGGTTTAGTATCATTCCATCATAACATATATGAGAAGAACATAACCCGTGTCATGCCAACAACTGTTTTTAGAATAAATGTATTTTTTATCATAACTGTAAAACCAAAGATTACCTCCCATACAAGCCTTTCATTATTATAGGGTTAATCCTACATATTTCTAAAAAGAAGTGTTGAGGGGATATATGTGGCATGCATAATCGAACCCCTTCTCCTTAATTTTATGTGGTAACTAACAAATTGCCTGTTAAAACGTTTAAACCTGCTGAATTTTATGCACCTTAGTCAGGAGCCTATTGTTCAGTGGTGATGTTTGTTGGTGTGATTCATAAGTGGTTCTCGTTTTTTTATAAAGATTGTAGTTTTGCTGTTTCAAATTGTTTAACACTAGTCATTTTGGAAGTACTTTGACAAATAATTGTTATCTTTTATACAATGACTATGAAGAGAGTTGTCTCATTAGGCAATCATACCTTATCTTCTTATCTATATGAAACTGTCAAGTTTAAAGCTAGTAATAATGAAACATCAAGTGTATGAAGGCTTTATTCTATCATACTATCACATATTGCAATTGGAAAGTAAATAATAGTTAGGATTGCAGATATTCAGAATGGCAAGGCACAGTACAGAAAAGTATTGAAAATAGAATCTGTTTATATGTTATAAACACTTTGCAGATACTCTATTTAGACATGCAGTTTAAAAAAAATCATAATGGCAATCAATGTAGAAACTCTGAATTGGATATAAAAATACATAGATAAATTCCTTGCTATCAAAAATATTCAAAGTTAATGGCTTACATTCTATCAAAATATTCAAAGATCAGGACTGAAAATATTTTTTTCTGTCAGATTCAAAGTTTTCTGGTATAAAATCAACCAATCAACTGCTGAACTAGCAGACTAAAGTATCATTTAAAAAAAATGATAAAAACAAAATTAAAAGAAAATATCAATGTTCATGCAATATTAAATGAACGTTTGATATATCTGTTTCTTTGCATATCACACTCTATAATTACTTTTTATATTCATATTTTGATTTTGCCTTTCAAACTTAGTTTGTTTAAACCATGTTTCATGTTTTATATGTTTGTTGATTTATCCAGCATGAATCTAGCAGCTCTATATATATTGCAAATTGTATGATTAGTGTTACACTTGTAGAGAATTCGGTCATTCCTTTATTATGCTTAAATATATAGGAATAAATAAACACTGCTTAATTGTTATCAATATAAATATAGAAAATCCATCTACAGTTTTGTCATACATAACACCACCTATATTTGGAACTTATGCATCAGTAGTAAGAAACACTAAATTTAACATTCTGAAAATCTCAAAATTTAAGAAAATTTCAGTTTACTTTAACAGTAAATAGGTTTCTTAGAGATTGATAAAAAAAAAGTTTAATATTTGTTCATTATTTAAAAAATAAATATTAGAGTAAAATGGTATGTTTGGAATGTTATTAGTAAAACTATGTAGTTTATAAATAGACCACATTCGGGGGGAAAAATATAGTCATGCGGAGGAAACAAAGTGTATGAACAAACATAAAATAAATATATTTCTATCAAAATGTATCAATAAATTATGAACAAATTAAAGTATATATAACAACCATTAAAATACAGAAAGACACCATGTAAAAAGGATATCACATTATCAAACATTAGAGATTTGTACAATATAAGATTGATAATAAATATAAAACAAATTAGAGACAGCAAGTCAATAGCAGAAATATAAAAAACCCATTTAAAAGTCATTTTCTTTTTGTTGTCATAAACCGTAAAGATATCCAATAAAAAGCATTTTAGTTCTGAATAACATTGTATTGCAAATGCACATACCTATAGAAAAACTATGATTAGTATAGCTCAAATGATTATTAGTTTGTACAAAATAAAGTACATTCTTTATTGCTAAAAATATACACCTTTAATGACAAATTAAAAATATATTAACCTTAACTACAATAGCAATTAAAGTCAAATTAAATCATTCGATTTATATTCTAGAAATCAAAAATTTTATTTTTCTCTACCTTCTGCTGTAATACAAATTGATTAAGAACAAAAGATATCATTTCTTTATGCCATTCAATCTTTCTATCAAAATTTCCTAAGTTTTCATAGGAAATATCAAATTAACCTTGTTTATTGATTGTTGCATGCTTAACATTGGCAAATATTTCATGCATGTTCAGGAAGACCTATATGACTTTTTCATATAAAACCTCTATTTGCACCACCTAATGGGGGTCTGTACCATTGAACGATTTTCTTTATGTGGTAAAAACATCTCATGTAACTTAATTTGTCTAAAATATAAAATTAAATGGAAAACTAAATTCTATAGCACCAACTTCTACCAGAACAGATGACTATCTACAAAGAGTTATGGTGATTATATACATTTATCAATATTGGCACTATATCTATCTTTTCTTCCATCATGATTTTCAACAAATACATTGCTTCTGCAATGGACAAATCAACACTATGTTTTTATATCTAAAGTTTTCTCTATCACAAAAGTTTCTTCAAACATTTAGTTTGATTTTTAATAAATACATTGCTTCTGCTAAGGACGGATCAAAGCTATGTTAATATAGAAATAGCTAACAAATCTATTTTTAATTATTTACTGTTTGTAAAAAATCTTGATATCAATATCAATTTGCATGAAATTCTAAAACAAGTATAACATTATCAATAAAAACTAATCTATATAAAAGACATAAATGTTAATAAACTGCATGTATACTGCAAGTAATCAATTAATCTTATTTCCTGGCTCTACAGAACTTGTAGTTACTATTGGCCACAATTCCATGTCTGTAAAAAGCTCTTTAGTAGAGGGCTGTGACCAATAAGCTAATTTCATTACTACGAAATACATGTATCTATTTTGATGTCTTTATGGCATGAAAGTCTCTTTCTTTGACAGATAGAAATGTTTGACTGAGTATTAACATTCTGTAGTAGGATCCTGAAATAAACATGAAATATACATCAGTATGATTTATAAGTTACCCATGATTTAAGTTACCATGAATAAATTTTAATTTTATAAACACCAACTTTGTAATTTATACAAATATGTAAAACAAATAAATATAGAAGGCAGTAAATCTTTTACCTTGAAATCAGATACATTTTTTTCAAATGAAGAAACTAATTCTATTTTTTCTAGTTTCTGATTCTAACTGGCAATTTTTCTTCCATGACATATTTTGATGATAACAAATGTTTAGAAGGGATAAATTAATTTGTAAGCTGTATATTTACCTGACCACTTGATGTAAATCTAGGTGTTGATACATCTACCACTGGTCCAGTACTCCATACTTGTGGCGTTGAGACACCTACAATTGAGAAGAATATCATAGATTCAAACAAGATTTAAAATACAATTTTAATCTGGTTAATGTAGGTTATATGAAATGAATACTAATCTAATCTTTAGAAAAACTTATTTTTACACAATTATGCAAAAGCAAAAAAACTGCAACGTAAAAAGTAGGGATGTCAACAAGTACTCCTTACTCCAGTATAGCTCAGTTTATTAAAATGATACTACAAACTGTTTCCTGTTAGAATGTTGTTACTTAAGTTTCAACAAAAATATTTTCATCAAGAGTGCAGGAAATTATATATTAATCAAAAATAAGAATTAAAATATGATTTGTATATAATTGTTTAACTGTCATTTGAAACTAATCTCCAAACAGAGGTACATGTAGGATATATGAACACGAGCATTTTTCCAATTTTTAACTAACTTAGGCACTGCCCCACTTCTGTACCGTCAGAAAATATATATTTTCATCAGCAGAACTCTTAGTTGCCTATTAAATTTTAAAAATCACTACGTCCCAGAAAAAGTTGACTTAATAAGAACAATTTTATTGCGCCCTGTATCAATCCTCAGAAAATGATTAATGATATCTAATCATCATCCCTTTGTTTATCATTAAATGTGTTTTTTTTAGTTCCCAAATAGTGTCACTCAGTGATTGAGCAATAATTGATGTATAGATATTAATTAATTACTTGTTAAGGTTATTACCAGTTTAAATAATTAGTACATGTAGTAAAAGAGCTATTATGGTTTAAGATACCTTGGTCATAGCGTTGAGGGTGTTACGATCATATTATGACATCAACCCACAATACATAAAATGGGAAAAGATGTTTTATCAAGCCAGTAATTGAGTATCACTATGTAAGTCCAACGAGTACTCAAGGAGTAAATCTCCATAGAGTTGACATCCCTAGTAAAAAGTAATGCAGAGCAGATTCTGGAGTTTTTAACTGCTTCCAAATATAAGCAGTGCTCAAACTAGAAATTGAAAGGGGAAGGGTGACAGTGGAGGGCAGGGCACTTTTTTAAGGATATGAAAAGGTACTGCTTATTTTTTGGGTCTACAGCGTTTCTAAGAGCTTGCATTGGTGTTTTTTTACTGAATGTGTTGGCAAAAAAGATGCATAAGTTTATTATTTATTCTATAAAATTTGCATTAGACACATATACACACACAAAAAACAAAAAAACAACTAAATATATCATATTTAAGCATACATGTGACAGAGTTGTCTTGTCACAAATGGAGATTTGAAAAGTTTAAGCTAGAGTTTGGCCTTCCAAACTATTTTTTTTCATTGACAGTGTTAAGGATTTATATAGTTATAGTATAGTTAAACTACACATTCCCAATTATTGTTAGATTACAGCATAATAATTAAATCTGAACAAGGTTACATTTTTAAGCTGAACTTTTATTAAATATAAAACTATTTTCCATAGCTTTAAACCTGATTCTTTTGATCTACAATGCAATTATTAATTTAAATATATTAGTGTCATCTTATTGTCCATATATATTAAGTTTTTCTACAAGACAACTTCTATTTACGGCTAATGAGACCACTGATAAGTATCACAAAAAAAACCTGCTGAATCACAGGCATGTAAATTGAGCCATTGTGTTATATATATTTTCAAAATTCACAATGCCAATTTTGATACACAGAATGATTGTTGATCATAATTAAAGGCTGTACGGTAACCAATAGTTGTTAACTTTGATGTCATTTAATTTATTGAAATTTATTGATCTCTGGTGGAGAGCTATCTCATTGGCAGTCATACCCTAACTTTTTATGTTACACATCTAGAAATCACTATTTGCCTGAGGTTCAATTGCTCTATTCCATTGTCATGGGCTCAATCTAGGTAGTTTTAGTTATATCTTTTTTTTTTTTATCTTAGAATGTTGTAGTGCCAGTTACACCTCTCCTATAATCATAATTGTATTATTACCTGATGTACGGGTTACCTCCCATGCACTTCCATCAACCACTGAAGATGGCGTCCTACTTCGTCTCTGGCCTCCTTTCTTTTTTGGCTTAGATCTAGGCTTTGACCTGTACAGAATATACATGATTTAAAATAGTTGCAAACATGATTGATTAAAATAGAACATCAAGTTATGATAATATTCAAAGTCATACAATACTATAGATGGGGCAGATAATAATTCATCAAAGTTTTAGTTTGATAATAATATACATGGAAACTTCCAAGAAAACACACATTAGACATCAACTTTACAACTACCAGTTTACTCATTGCTAATGTAATTACTAGCCAGTCAACACTGAGGTATTCAGTTCAACCGCCATTTGTGCAGGTGCACTCAACTCCAATCCTAATTGACCAGGATTGTCAAAGGTATGTGGTTTTCTCCTGTCACTCAAGCTTCCTCCACCAATGAATACTTGTCACCACGAAATAGCCAAAAAACCAGTGCTTAAAACTGGTGTTAAAACACAAAAAATCTAAATCAAACCTTATGGCAGAAGTGTTGAAATATGAAATTTGGGTATGTTTATCTTTCATATTTAGACAGAGCATATTAAAATTGATTGTGTGTCAAATTATATATCTTCCCTGAATCCTTTATCCATAGTTAACCTATTTAACCTGCTACAAAGTTTATTTAATTTAAGCTATTTAATGCTGAACATTTATTCCATTTTGAATTATTTCAGGTGTTTTCATCTTGAATCAACATAACATTTGAAACTCATTTGTTTCAATTGAAATTAATGACAAATCATACTGTGTATCTATGGAGGACTAAGGCAGAGAACTTTACCTTCTTGGAGGTGAATCATCATCTCCCCCTTCATCTCCATCATCATCATCTTCTGAGTCATCTACAATCAGAAAAATAAATCATACAAAATGTGGTTTTATGAAAATAAATTTTTAAAACAAAACAGTAAATGTTGGTTCATTTTGAGATTCCATTAAGACCACACTAATTAAATTAGCTGCCCTCTTGAATCTAGGTATAAGACAGGAAAATTTCCCTAATGCAGCTTTATGTTTTAATATTTTCAACATAAAAAAATGGCAACAATCTAATTCTTTTCTTTAATCAATTGTTTTATTTGGGTGAGGATGTGTTATACTATTATAATATATATTGGACATTTCAAGGTTTTTGAATCAAACGTGGCAGTAATTATTGAAAAAGAGGTGATTATCTTTTTGATAATAGATTTCAAGGAGTACCAGTCATACCAATCTTGACCACATACCTTGTCCAGTCATTCTGAGTAGTAATCTCTTTATAGCTTTAACAGAATCCATCATGTCATCCTGTCTGAGTGATAGGTCTCGGATACCTTCACGTAAAACCTCTACCTCATTCTCAAACTTCTCTACAGAGACGGTCTGACCATTAGATTCTGAATCTTCATCCTTAAATACAAATATAAAACTTAAGACATGTCCAATCTACTAAACACTGTGTTTGTATTGTTATCAATACACACAAAAACAAACTTTACATAAACAGAATTTTTTTTTACTACTGGTAAAAACTGTCCTAAAATATTCAAGCAAAGGTTTTAATGATAAAAATAAAAGATTAACATAATTTAAAAGTATGTTCTATAAAAAGTAATGTCTAGTTATTATTGCTTATCTAGGGGTTACCAGGTAAATCTATACAAATGATCCAAATGTGATGATACATGCAATGTGTGAAATCCATGAAACTTTGTGTGCATCTAAAAAAAACATCATACTGGTGCTTTACCTGACAATAAAACTATCCAGTGTATATAAAAGTATGTGCACATGTAGTTATCCCAATAATCACATAATGTTTTATGAGCATATTTCTATCTCCAATCTTTCTCAATTCATGTTAATCTAAACAAACAAGCTAATGCTACTTGGTACATCACTGTGAACATTTCAAATATAAACTTAAACACTGAGAGCATTGTAGATACATGCTTAAACACTGAGAGCATTGTAGATGACTGCTTAAACACAAAGAGCATTGTAGATGACTGCTTAAACACAAAGAGCATTGTAGATGACTGCTTAAACACTGAAAGCATTGTAGATGACTGCTTAAACACAAAGAGCATTGTAGATGACTGCTTAAACACAGAGCATTGTAGATTAATGCTTAAACACTGAGAGCATTGTAGATAAATGCTTAAATATTGAGAGCACTGTAGATAAATGCTTAAATACTGATAGCATTATAGATTAATGCTTAAATACTGAGAGAATTATAAATTAATGCTTTTAAAACTACTGAGAGCATTGTAGATACATGCTTAAACACTGAGAACATTGTAGATACATGCTTAAACACTGAGAGCATTGTAGATGACTGCTTAAACACAGAGCATTGTAGATGACTGCTTAAACACAGAGCATTGTAGATTAATGCTTAAACACAAAGAGCATTGTAGATGACTGCTTAAACACAGAGCATTGTAGATTAATGCTTAAACACTGAGAGCATTGTAGATGACTGCTTAAACACAGAGCATTGTAGATGACTGCTTAAACACAGAGCATTGTAGATTAATGCTTAAACACTAAGAGCATTGTAGATAAATGCTTAAATATTGAGAGCATTATAGATTAATGCTTAAATACTGAGAGAATTATAAATTAATGTTTAAATACTGAGAGCATTGTAGATAAATGCTTAAATACTGAGAGCATTGTTGATTAATGCTTAAATACTGAGAGCATTATATATTAATGCTTAAATACTGAGACTATTGAATACATGTACTTTAACACCGAAAAGATTAAAAATCTATACTTGAACACTGAGAATATGACAAATGTTTACTTAAACACAGAGAACATTGAAGATGTATAGTTAAACACTTGAGAACATTGAAGATGTATAGTTAAACACTTGAGAACATTGTTTATGTATACCCTTTTATACTGAGAACATTTCAGATGCATATCTAAACACTGAGAAGATTATAGATGCATACTTAAACATAACATTACAGATCTATACTTGAACATTAAGAGGATTACAGATCTAAACTTGAACACTGAGAACATGACAAATGTTATCTTGAACACTGAGAACATTTCAGATGTATACTTAAACACTGAGAACATTACAGATGTATACTTGAACACTGAAAACATTCAAGATGTATACTTGAACACTGAGAACATTACAGATGTATACTTAAACACTGAGAACATTTCAGATGTATACTTAAACACTGAGAACATTACATATGTATACTTGAACACTGAGAACATTCAAGATGTATACTTGAACACTGAGAATATTACAGATGTATACTTGAACACTGAGAACATAACACAGATGTATACTTGAACACTGAGAACATTACAGATGTATATTTGAACACTGAGAACATTACAGATGTATATTTGAACACTGAGAACATTACAGATGTATACTTAAACACTGAGAATATAACAGATGTAGACCTGAACACTGAGAACATTCAAGATGTATAATTGAACACTGAAAACATTACAGATATATACTTAACACTGAAAATATTACAGATGTATATATGAACACTTAGAACATTTCAGATGTATACTTGTACACTGAGAACATTTCAGATGTATACTTGAACACAGAACATTTCAGATGTATACTTGTCACTGAGAACATTACAGATGCATACTTAAACACTGAGAAGATTGCAAATGTAAACTTTTAAAACACTCAGAACATTGTAGATAAAAACTTATACACTGAGAACATGACAGACATATACTAACAGTTCAGTCAGCATGCCTGTTGAAAACTATCTAGCAAAGTTGTTATAATATGTGTATGAATATAAACCAGCATCAAAACTGTTCATTTCAAAATTTGAAAATATATTATAAAGATAATAATCTTTTCACTATTCATGTATTAATTTTTTGCAATCAGTTTAAAATTCTACTATTTCCCACGGAACAAATTCTAAAATTTTCTTTATTAAGTAATATCCTTCATACGACTGATTTCATTTAGTAGCTCAAATTAATGATTAATTTGGCACATATAAATAATCAGAGTCCAATTTAAGCAATAAAATAAAACTATTACCATGTTTAACTATGCGTAGAAAATAAAAAAGCAAAAAACAAGAAATAAAGCTTGTTCCTATCTGTTCTTTCCATGTGTTGATATGCTGAAAAACCCAGGTCAAAGCAAACTTATTAACACTCGTGTCCTATTCTTTGGTGGTTAGTTCTCTTATTGGCTATCATACCACATCTCGTTATTTGTTTATTTTCTAGCTGTAAAGATTGTAGTACAAATGCTTTTTTTTTTTAGAACTGTAATGAGCTATTTCTATTTTAGCAATAGAGAAGTTTGGCACTGCATAAGTGTGACTTATTCTAAATTTGATATTGTCATAATGCTTGTCTTTAGCAGTAAAACTGGTATCATTAATTTCAATATGAAGTTGGAGAATATGGTATGATTAATTTGAATGTATACAATAATGGCATGTCTGTGACAGATATAACATTTCAGAATTAAAATTTCCATACCAATAAAAATTAAAAGAGTGAAGAAAATTACAAATTTCACAAATTCTCCTTTCATATTTGCTCCATCAGCAAAACATTAATTAAATGTTAACTAAAATATTTATATAAAAGAAAATACAAGAAGTAAGCAAAGGTCTCATAAAATTCAAGCAGTGGTAAATATTAACATAAAATATAGATTAGTAATATGCAATAATTTACATTTCATGGAGGAATATAAATAAACATAAATGGCTACCTTTTGACCGGATGGCTTAAAGTTTTCACTCCATTTCTCTTCTAAATCATCCAATTGTTCCTATATAGAAATTGTTAGAAAAAAGATACAACTTTAGTTTATGTATATCTAGGAAATTAATAACATGTGAATTATGGTAGGTCAAGTTTATTGATTCAGACAAACAGGTTTAGATTACCAGTCCATTAAACCGTCAAAAATTGTTAACGTCTTAACCAGGAATGCCAACAAAGCATTTTTTTTTTAAATAAAAAAGATAGACATATCATTAACAGACCACAAGTAAAGTAAAGGGCCTATTATGCTTCCCTCAGTTACACCACAAGTAATATTCATAAGATCAAATTCAATCCTATTTATGCTAGCAAGTTGATCTGTGCTGAATTGTTAGGACTCAAATTATTTGACATTTTTTATGCCAATGTGTTTTAACATTTTAAAACAATTAAAAAAAAATCAAGCAAAGGTTCATGTACATCTAAGAACTCACTAAGAATAAAAGCACATTTCATGTAAAAAATATACTTTTTCAGACAAACAGATTCAAACTATCAGCCCATCAAAACTGTCAAAGTTCTTTTCATTTTCTACTCTTATTTACATTTCATAGTCCATAATCAGTGCAAAAAAATTGAAAGTATTCAAGGACTGTTAATATCTCAGAAATAATAAATGAAGCCACATATATACATGCTAGGGGGTTGTGATCAAAGTTACATGTTTAACCCCATCACATTCTGTATGTATGTGCCTGTCCCAAGTCAGGAGCCTGTAATTCAGTGGTAGTTGTTTGTTTATGTATTACATATCTGTTTTTCGTTTATTTTTTGTACATAAATAAGGCCAAGTTTTCTTGTTTGAATTGTTTTGCATTGTCATTTCAGGGTCTTTTACAGCTGATTATGCGGTATGGGCTTTGTTCATTGTTTAAGGCTGTACGATGACCTATAGTCGTTAATTTCTGTGCCATTTGGTCTCTTGTGGAGAGTTGTCTCATCATACCACATCTTCTTTTTTTGTTATAACATACCTTTATCTGAATTGTGACCTTTGTCAGATCCTCTCCATCAGCATCTGTCATATCATCATCATAATATTGTTTGAGAGGTGAACAATCATCAGTTATATAGGTGAGAAATTTATCTCTACTATTGTGAGACATGCCTTCCCAGAAACTAATGATGGACTGAGCTTTCTGCATCATAGCATTTGCCTGGGCATTATCATATACTCTGCAAATAATCAAGAAATGAAACTGACAAAACCTGGTTATTTGAGAAAAGCTGACTTTAAATACAAAACCAGGAAGCAGCGTCTATGATATGAGCAAATATCGAAAAATTCCTATTACATATTTTTTGGCAGGATGTCAACAGTTTTTTTTACAGTTTCCTGACCTTGAAACATTCTATTTGTTGAAACATATGAAATGACTAAATAGCAGTCTTTTTAATTTTTAAAGGAATTTTGTTTCCATAAACTTAATACAATCTGATACTGTATAGTAGATAATTTTTGCGGGTGTTAAATTCGCAATTAAGGGGCAACAAAGAATACGAAAAATTTTGGAGGTTTTTATTTTGGTTCATTCTTAGGTCCCAATTAAATATTTTGGCGGATACTGTAATTGATTCATATAAAATATTGAATAAACTAAGAAGCAAGTTAATTGATTTGTTTTCCTAAATGACGTCCTATTTATTGATCTTGACTGGAACTTTGATGTACTTACTTATTAGGTAATAAAATTATCAAGACTGATTTACAACTCATATGTTTATTGACACTAATTAATAAAGATTTACACACATGACTGTCATTTTATAAAATACATGTATGTTCAATGCCCTCTTTATTTATGTTGTTAAAACTGACCTACGGATTGATGCTTTAGCTATTAGAATGAAATGAAAGTATGCATTAATTTTTGTGATTTTCTTTCATCCGCCAAAATAAGCAAAAATAAACACCCAGCGAAAATAACCTGCTATACAGTACAGGCTTAATGAAAAAAATTTAATAAAGAAATATGGAAATATTTTGGCATGAATAAGCTGCATTCTGTGAAAAAAAGAAATCTGTATTATTAACCCACATCAAGTGAACATAAAATTTAAAAATTTCTGCAAAAAGAACTAGATGTGGCTAAGTATCCACAAATAAGTTAATATCTTTAAATGGAAAATAATACATGTGTTCATCTACCAAGTTTTGAAAGTGAGGTTGGTATATTACATTAAACTACGTAAGTTTAGTCAGAGATTCATGATTATTTTTTTCGTTGTTATTGGTTTTGAACTAGCTGTCAGATAACTGCAAGTACTCTCCAATCTGTACTTAGTGTCTTTTTTGTTGTTGTTAGGGGTGAAGGATGAGATATACCCTGCCACATACAGTATTGTTTTTGTTAGATGCTTTTGTTTGTATCAATCTGATAAGTTTGGCCTTTTTCAACTGATTTATAGTTTGTTCTTATGTTGTGCTGTTACACCACTGACCCAGGTTATGGAGAGGGTTGACAGTTCACAGACATCTTTAATCCCACAACATTCTTTATGTGCCTGTCCTAAGTCCAGAACCTGCAGTTCAGTGGATGTCATTAGTTCTTTTATTTTTCATATATTATTTTGTTATAAATTACAGTTAGTTTTTTTAATTGAATAGGTTTATATTTTTCTCATTGTTGAAGGTAGTACAGTTGTCTATCATTTCTTACATCCACTTCATTTGAACTTTGGTGGATAGTTGTCTCATTACCTCTAGTACAATTGTTTTTGTTTCCATACGTAGAATATCTTGTACAAGGATAGGCCTGACATGAAAATAAAAGAAAGACAACCTTAACAATACAAATTTTAACTTAAATCAAATGAATCAGTCTTTAAAAATATCTCACTTACCTTTGAAATGTGTCTGATAACAAGGCTATGAAGAGATTGAGACATAAAACAGCTGACAGGGCTAACCAAAGACCAACCAATAGTCTGGCCATTAAAGGATCAACTGTTAACATATTCTACAAAATTTATAAATTTAATTATCATAATAGGATTTTAACATATAAATGATGCAAAATGTTATTTTCCTAATAAGATGGAAATTATTGGTAATGAATATCTTAAGTAATTTTGTTTCCATTCGATGTTACGACAAATACATGGTTCCAATTTAAAACCAGTCTTTCAGATAGTTTAAACATGTCTCTTTGAAAAGTTTATGCTGTTTAAAAATGGTCTTAGATAGCTTCAACTGGTTTGTAAGATTGACATCTCATATCTCTTCTTATTCATATTTAGATAAACAAATGCTTTCTTTTTTTAGTTTTACATTTCTAGGCTTTTTATAGCAGACTATACAGTATGGGCTTTTCTCATTGTTAAAGGCTGTACATGGACCTATAGTTGATAAGTTCTGTGTCATTTTGTTTCTTGTGAAAAAAAATTTACAGTTAAAATCATTTACTTACATCAAAATCATAATCATCCACCATAGTTAATCTAAACAAACTGAAGAGGGCGCTGTTGAAGTCTTCGTATCCTGACACAGTAATATTATCAGCTTTTACAGCACCATTTCCTGAATAAGCTACTTTATCTCCACCAAATATCATGTAGAATGCAAACACTGAAATTATTATTAATATGTTTATCAATTAGTCAACTATAGAATGAATAACAAGTAAACAAATAAATGTTTGAATGTACAGGTAAGGCCACACCAATTTAATTTCTTGTTCTATGGATTATTTTACTCCAAAAAATTGAGGCGAGCAGGTGATTTGAAAATTATAATAAAAAAATATTTAATTTGCAAATTTTTGAGACGCAGCTTGAAAAGTAAAGGCTATGGATTATATTTTTTTCTGTAAAATAGTAGATTTTGATAATATTAAAACTAGATTTATCACTTGTACTCTGACATTTCTTTAATTTATGAATTATTTTTTCCCTGTTCACCAAGAAATTATTGAATAATTAAATCTGGTCTATGTATGTGTGACTGACAATGAGACAATTCTCCATCCAAATCATAATCTGGTGCAGAACAATCCCTTAATGTTATGAATATCCCTTTTATGTGGGGTCAATATAACTTATAATATATTCTTTTGTAAAAAACACTTTTTTAGTACAAAAGGGCTAATATTTTCCCAAAAAACTATATATCTATCTGGTATTAAATGGTCAAAACATGTCCAAGAATTTTGTAATATTCCTGGACTTTAACCATATTAACACATTAACTTTAACAGTTTAATATTATTCAAAATAAGTGGAACCCTCATTTAGAAAAGTTGTTTTTAAAATATGATGTATTTCTCCTCTTTATGAGTAAAAAATTCTAAGTTTTCAAAGGTTTTGTAAAGTAGCACTATATAAATCCTTGGTAATTTTATTTTCATATCTACAACAGTAAAATGACCCCTTTTCTGAGGGAAGATTGTTCCCAACCTGATAATAACAAACACAGGTCAAAGACTCAAAGTACAGCCTTTTACACAGGGCTTTGATCCAGACCAAACAGCAAGCTATAAGGAACCCCAAAATTATTAGTAAAATTGAGAATGGAAATGGGGAATGTGTCAAAGAGACAACAACCCGACCAAATAAAAAACAACAACAGAAGGTCACCAACAGGTCTTCAATGTAGCGAGAAATTCCCGCACCCGGAGGCGTCCTTCAGCTGGCCCCTAAACAAATATATACAAGTTCAGTGATAATGAACGCCATACTAATTTCCAAATTGTACACAAGAAACTAATATAAAAATAATACAAGACTAACAAAGGCCAGAGGCTCCTGACTTGGGATAGGCGCAAAAATGCTGCGGGGTTAAACATGTTTGTGAGATCTCAACCCTCAATTCGAACAGGAAAACCAACAATCTCATTTATATATCCAAACAGGAAAATACCAATGATAATGAACAACATCAACAAATGATAAATGCTGAACGACAGGCTCCTGAATCAATCAGGACAGGTGGATAAACATGCAGTGGCTATGGATAGTTTTGTTTCGCCAGTATACAATATAATTGCAGTTGAAGGCAAATCCTTCAGAAGTTCTTTGTACTTTGTTCTAACAACGAACATTTTTTGATAGGAAATATAAGTAAGGGGTAGAAACCAGTGTTTTGTTCTGTACAGGTATTTCAGCTGTTATATATGTCATATATTTATATTTACTCAATCCCACTTGGGATAAATTGGTTTCATGCTGAAACAAATATTCTCATAGTTATTTACACAGTGTGGTTGGGTGTTTAAAATAGTTATATACAGGTAAGATTGTGATTTTAAAAACAAATGTTGATATCTTTGTATAATATTTGCAAAATAAACGGTGCGGGAAATGGACATGATTACATTTCCCAATGTGGGAAGCAGGAATATAAAAAATGATAAAAATGTTTTGAAAAAAATAAGTGCGGGCGGGTCCATCAAACAAGGAATTTAATTGGTGCAGCCTAACCCTGAAATAATATTGAACAAACTCTTATGTAAATGATACTTTTTAAGAAGCAGTTCTGTTTTGGGTCCTCTTCTTTCTTCAATTACAATTATATAGACTATGTCAATTTCTTTTAACAAGACAACTGATGTAGTTAGGTGACAATGATGTTGCATGTGTTGTTTATTTTTTATTTTCTCAAATCTCTTACATAATATATTTCAATGATTATAATACTGTGAACACAAGAATACAATATCATTTTGAAAAAGACTTGTTCGAATTAACCCTTACCATGCGGTGCCCGTCTTTTGATGGGCGGACCCTAATAACCGTTATTTGGCTTCAATGGCGTTCCATACTTTTAGAAGTCCACTTTATGATACTTATTTTAAAAGTTATGCATGTTCCGTCAACCTGAGGCTATCCATATTCACGTTTCTCATGAATAAGTAGCATTTTGAGCACAAATACGGACTTGGAAAATTGAAATTGGCTAAAACTCGGTTTTCTGGAGGGATAGGCTTCACATCTGTATCTTACACAAGAAGTTTAGAGGCATAAAACTGGCATAGATAGTGCAAACCTACAGCCATATAACTACTGATCATTATTATTATTGAAATACGCATAGGAAACAACTACTTCCGATTTTGGGTCCATTCGAAGTCAAAAATCGTGAAATTCGGTATTTTGGGTCCAAATGACCTTCTGTAGACTGATGAATCAAGATCAGATTCACTCCGACCTAACAACTGTTGGGGTCAATTTGTTCACTAGGGTCCACTCTACACGCAGGCTACAGCTGGATACCTTAACCAGCAACCCTGGGTCTTCTGGGTCAAGAGAAGGGGTGAAAAATCGGCAAAATTGACGCTTTTTGCACCTGTTGACCCACTTTGGGGCAAATTCCTGCCAAAAAATTATGTATTTTGAGTAAATCATTTAAAGTTTTCATCAATACCACAAGCCCAATGCAAGCTCATGTCATGGCACAACTCATGAAGAACATAAAAATTGCATAACCCTTATATAAATGACCTTTAATGAAATCCTTGAACTAAGTTGCATTTAAAAGTTACTTGTACTTGTCTGTCAGCTGCATGATCAAGCTAACAAGCTGACATACTCAGTCTCAAGAGCTTTTATCACCAGAAGTTTTTCAGATATCCAACTTTTCTATATTTTCACTTACCAAATGGGATGTAGAATTCCAGGTAAAGGAATGTAAATCTAACCAGATCTTTTAACATGTGTGTTAACATTACTATAAATGGACCTGTAAAATATCAAAACATGTGTCAAAACACTTGAAATAAAGATGAAAATAACACTATACTGTGGATTTATTATTATTTGTTGGATACTATTTTTCGTGGAATCCGTAATTACAGGTGATCCACATAATTAAATGTTCAACAAATAACCAATTTCCTATAGTCTTGTTGGCTCACTTTGGCAAAACTAGGAAATCAAATATCCACGAAAATTGGTAACAACAAAAATAAATGAATCCACAGCATATAGAACTTAAAGATGTTCAGTTTTAAAATTTTAGGATCAAGACTAGTAGAAAACTGATGAAATAAATTTGTGTCTTAATTTTAATACATTTTACTAAACATCAAACAATCTACATTAAAGTCAGTCAAAATTAATTGATTTTCATCAGTATTATAGGCTTACCAAGTAAAGAAAAGCATCTGACATTTTTCATGAGCCTGAGCCATAGTAATATGATAGTGACTGCCATCAGTCTTATGTGTGCTCTTGCTACACTTGTTTTGTGGTCCACGACATCAGCTATGTGAGTGGCAATACACACCATTAGAAACAAATAACATGTCCAATCAAATATGTTCCTGTCAAAATAAAATAGACATGTTTGGGGTTTTTTTTGTCACCCAATATATGTATCCAATATATTTTGTTCCATTATTTAGCATTTTATGTTATTTGTGTTTGCAGTATTATAAGTTTAATTTAGCCTTCCTGACAACGTACATGAGTGGATTATTTTCCGTTCTTAAAGTAAATTTGCTACCAAAGAGATACTCTTGAAACTACGGCCAGCATCTGCTGTCATTAGTTCTCTACCCTCCTATTCTTGGTACAAGACAGCACCTAAACTGGTACTGTTTGTCAACTTTTTCAAATACTTTTCCAACATTAAAACAATAGAAAATGATCTGGTTTTCAGTCTATTATGATCATTTAAAATAAAAGAATAAAGTTTGTAACATTAAGGATAGCAAACTGTACTCACTAGCTATAAATGTTTAACCCTACTGAACATTATGTTGCCAAGAGCAGCATAAATATCCCTCCTTGGTGCCAAATATAGTAGGTTCTTACGACCATATTTTGTAGAGATGTATATAAAATAATTTACCAAAAATCTGTGAAGTAAGATGGTCCTTTTTCCTTTAGGTCCTCTTTTTCTGATAGAAGAAAGAGTCTCTCTTCAGGCCATCGTTCATGGCAAAACTGCAAGTCTGCATCAATTTCTTTTGAGCGTGTTGATTCCCATAGCTAGAAGACATTAGAAGATAAGCTTTATATGCATGTCTGACGAAAAAAAGTCAATACTGGATTTTTTTTTTCATTACAATGCCTTAATATTGTACTGAAATAAAGGAATGTCCCTGTACTTTGTATTGTGTAACTTTTATGATCAAATTTTTATCTATGACCCCCAAACAAAAGTACAAAGTAAAGTCATCAACATAAGACGTAAAATCCGGGAAATATAACGTTATTAAAATGCACTATATTCCTAACAAATATGACATGAGTAAATTGTGCATACTACTGGCTACTTCTTTTTGTATTTTATTTTTTTACATCAATAGTACTACTTCTTTTTGTATTCAATTTTTAAATCAATAGTTATATATTCAAAGTTGACTTATTTACCATATTGCGTCATTAATAACAAGACTTTTAAATTTGAACATTATTATAATAATAATAAAAAAATCCTGTCAGAAATCAGAGGCGAATTTTTTTTTATTTCTTTTTTAAAATAATAACATTCTCCTTAATATATAATATACTTACATAGTTTTTCCGAAGAGATCTTTTATATTCTAAAACTTCTTCTATTATTTGCCAAGCTGTAAATCCTACTGCAGCAACCTATAAATGATATAAATACAATTACTTCAAACAAGATTGTAAGATTCCAATTTTGCTTTAATGCTCCAAGGTTAATAACAAATCTTGATTGAAATTTCATTTAATAAATTCATGATTTCATACTAATGATACAATGTGAGTATTATCAGGCATAAACAAATCTCTATCCGACTTAAACATTATAATTCAATTTATAAACATAAATAAGTTATGAATTTTAAAGATAAAAATATGAAATGTTGTATGATTTTCAATGTGGCATGGTTAAACAAGTTTGCTAGAATCAATCCTGCCCCTAACCTGTGTCAGACAGACCATACTTGTATACATTAAAGATAAGTCTATATACAAGGGATGTTTTATATATAATGGCTACTTACCCACAATACAACTCTATACCAATGATCTGGCATGGTATATATGTGTCGTTCATCAAATTCTATGAAGATACCAATTAATGACCATAAAAGGATGTACACAAAATTCAGGAATAAATTCAACCATGCTCTCCATCTAAACAGAACATTAATATTTATTTAGGTTATACCTTCTGAAATATAAATCTTTTAATTTTCCTGCAGTCACTGAATTGTAACCCCTATGTCTCCAATTCTAAGACTTTCTTCACAGTGAAATAGTAAAACTTTATCGAAAATCCCTTTTTGATTGGGTCAAGGTAAAACATTACAGCATGAAGGTGTCATGTTAAAAGAAAGATCATGCTCTACAGAGAATGCCAACTCTTAGAAGATCATTATACACTGTAATTTAAGAATTAATATTTTTTCTGAAAAATTTCTTTGAGAAATGGTTTTCTAAAATTCATAACAGCATTAATACATAAAAGTTTTTTTTTTTGTTATAATGTGAACATACAAACCTTGCAAATTTAACCCACTGTGTGTTAATCAGTTTTATAAATGTTTTATTCATCAATAAATCATACTGTTTATAGTTGACTGCTGCTCCTAACTGTAAGTAAATAAAGGTTATCCATGAACACATGTCATTCACTAAAGTTTTTTTGGAGATAAGACAAAAACAACTGTTTCTTAAGCAACTCCAATTAAAATGAAACCACCTTGATAAACAGCTAAGGTCCTAAATATGTCAAACTTGATATATCAAAATCAATCTTCTACTGCAGACAATAATGCATCTTTTTAAAGTTAGCCATCAGGTCTTTTCTACTAAAAGATAATTAACTGATTTAATAGGAAAACATAATATGGATAGTTTCCCTTGATATTAATTTATCTTTTCATTAATTCTTTTATGGTTCTAATAACCCATAACTAATTAACTTGAGTGCCTTCCAACCTCTAACCCACCCCCTTACAAATCAATTTTGGAACAAACCTAATACTTACAGGAGTAACAGCTACAAGGTCTTTGTCAACTTCTAAAATAAAAAAGAATCAAAATTATGATAAAGCTGCCCTTTTATGTGTCAATCTCAACTACAACTTCTATTAGGTCTGATGTTATGAATGTCTCAATAATTATTATTCTTGTTGATTTAAATCTAACTGTCAGATGCTTATTAATTGAATCATAGGCTGTTCTATTCATATATATAGCAAATCCATCTATTGTTTCTATCCAGTCAAATCATGCAAATATACTGTACAAAAAAGATTTTTTTTATTTTGATTTGATATTGATAACTATGGGTTCCTTTTTGCATAAGCATATACAAAGATTTGTTTAATATTTGTTTAAAAAACACATCCATTATTTCATATGTTTTTTTAAAGGGAAAAGAAAAAGCTCATTAACATGTTTTCATTTATAACAATCAATAAAAATAACCTTTAGAGCTTATTTCCTAATGCATGTATAGTAAGACTTCGGTTAGTTGCTTGTATATGGTACAATTATTTTTGGAATGACATCCAAATAAATTTAATTATCATATATATAAGTTTAACTATCAGTATCTTTATTGTTTGCAGAATCTGCAATGCAGATGTCAATCTCAATTACAATGCTGAAAAGTCTTACTCTATCGACATTAGAAAATTAACTCTAAATGTCAAATATATAGTAGTCTTACTTTTATCCTGAACCATGTGATGTAAATCAAAGTACTGCTTCCTGTTAGGCCTGTCACATGTCCAAAACTGGCTTAAAGCATCTTGCGCCTTGATTAATCAGAAATAAAATATATCAAATGTTTGTCTGGGAGTTATTTTAGTGTGAAAAAAATTATCTTAATTGTATAGAAAAAAAACAACATTACACAGTATTCTTTCTTAAATTTCCAACTCCCTCAGACAAAGTTAACCTCAGTTGGATTTTGCTATTCTCTTTAGGTCCCGTTTGTTCATAAAGCTCATTGTATATTCAAGTATCTATACATGACTATGGCTCTTAATGTTTAGGGTATAAACATTCCTGATGATGACTCTGGAACAAAGGACCCTCTACAGTTGAATAAATGATATGCAGTTATTTAGAATGTTTCACTTTAAAATGTTAACTGTGTGCATTTATTATTGCCATTTTTTAAGAGTCAATGCATGCTATAAGATATATGTTTTGCTACTAACCCCTAGACTTTTCCTGCCAACTTTTGAATAAAAATAAACAATGAAACAAAATAAAAAAATAACAATAAATGCAGAAGTGATGTCATTATACCACTATGAAATTTACTGACCCCCTACAGATTAATAAGGGTTTATAACATTTAACCAACCACATTGTTTCTAATTTACTGGAGGTGTACATGTGAAAAAGTAAAGAGTATTGAATATCAGAAGTAATTATTGTCATATCACCCAGTGACATGTTGTGCATTCATGAATATCTCCTAATATTTTTTGTTATTTCAGTACAAGATAAGCTGATTGAAAACTTACCACTGGAGGCATTTTAACAATCATCCAAGACAGACAAATTTGTCCACTGACATCTCGTGTTGTAGCAGATGCTTTGTTATTTAGTAAAATCTGAGCACTTTCACTTCTATCTGTAATATCAATAGAATAATTAGAAAAATTGAGAAAATGTTTGACTAAAGAAGAAAACTTAAAATTAATAATTAATTGAAAGTCACTGGACCTGGGAAGCAGGGGCTCAAAATAATCGTCAAATTAAAATGTACTGATAGTTATAAAACTTCATACAAAATAGCATTGATCTATGACAAGTTGTTTTTATCAAACTAACTAAAGTAGAAAACTTAACATTTTTTTACACTGACTTTCGTCACAGGCAACACAAACAAAAACACCACTGACAAGGTCCTTAATTTTATCATATTCTAACTGTGTTATTCGGCTTTCATTCAGTGTTTTACCCGTAACCCTTCAACATGTACTTACCCAATTGTGAAGCAACATATAGAGGTGTTCTTTTTCTGTAATCTAATACATCTTTACCATCAAACAAGCAGCCCCTTTTAATCAGAGTCTTTAAAGATTTGGCTGCATCATTTTTGGCTGCAAAATGGACAGGTGTCTGCAGCTCTCCTTTAGTTTTAGCTTCTTTTACAGCTATCAAGTAAAAAGATATGTGTAAATATTACCAGACCTTTTAATTCTTTGTCAAAATTCAAGTGCATTTGTCCCCTTTGTTAAATAAAAAGTTAAATAAAAAGGTTATTTAGACAATGTACATCACAAATAGGCTTTGCAAATATCAGAAATCTTTTTTTTTTTTAAATTCAGATCTTTCAAAATAAATAAAGTTATCTGTATTCTGCTTTAGTTCACTCCTTCAGAAAACAGACTGTGACAGCATAAATGTTAGTTATTTTTCTTCAACTGTTTTCTTAAAGGAGTGACAATGTTTTAAGGAAGAAAAAACATAAACTAACAGGGCAATACATCATACAACAAATCACCACTTTAAAGATTAATGATGTATAGTGCATAAGAAACTTAATTTGATTGTTAATTCAATCTGGGTAGAGGCTTGCTTTAAAGTTGACTCCTAACTGATGAATTTGCTGGCTCAACCTTTTTGGAACTAAAACAGCCCCTTATCTTTGGTTCTTAAATATTATATTTATAATTATATTAGCTGCTTTATTTTGTAAGAAAATTCTACGGTTATGGTTAATGTTCGTAGGACTTAAAGATCAACACTAACTATAAATAGGTATTTGGACTCCAAAATTAAAATGAGTCTAGTGTTTACAAGATTTACCTCCCCTTTCAATCAAAACTTCACACATTTCTGGATAATCAACAGCTGCTGCTACATGTAATGGCGTCCTACCAAGGTGGTCAGGGTGGTTTATATCTGCACCTTCATCTAGTAAAAATTGGGCTATATCTACATGCCACATTCGTGCAACCTATGAAGTACAAAGCAAAATCATATTCAACATTGGAATAATTTACCGTATACTGTGGATGCATTTTTATCCAAATTTAGTTTTTTGTTAATTTCTTTAGACCAGGTGCACAACAAATTTAAATCTTCAATGAAATTTTCTATAAGCTTGCATGCACACTCTAAAAAATCCATGAGATCAAATATCTATCAAAAATAAAAGTTTTCATTCTTTAATCCATTAAATTTATCCCCATTAACATAAATGTAGACAAACTATCATCAAGTATCTTTATATTTGTTGGACAAAAATATTGACAAGGTGAACAAAAATATATCAAACCTCATGTAATAATGTCTGTCCATGCCTGTCTGAGCAGTTTATATTGGCACCATTTCTTAGTAAACTTGATATGAATTCTAGGTCGACTACAGCATCAGCATTTTTGGACCGTCCAAGTTCTTTAAAATGATCAAACAATGCCTTTGTCTGTGATGCAATCATGGTGCTGTTTTTCTTCTTTCCATGGCCAATATTTATAGAATCCAGGACTTGGGGGTCAATGGCATCTAGACCTTGACCTTTATTTCCTGGTTGATTTTCCTCATCTTCTGTATTCCCACCTTTTAGGAAAAAAATAAATGTTTCACTTTTTATCATCCAGGATTCAACACGTTTTCACATCAGATTGCTATATATAAACCCAACTTTCATTTTTAATTTCTCTTCATTGAATTTTTGTGCAAAAAGAAATAAATTAAAATTTCTATCATTGTATTTGTATATTTGTACAACATTAATATGATTAACAATTATAAAAAAGACAAGAAAATTACTGTTTAAAAAGATTACAGAAATTTTAAAAATAAATTACAATAAATAAAAAGTTTAAATACCAATTAAGAAATCACATTGACAAAGTTAAAACTATAGAACATTCTAAAATTGAAAAAATACATAAAAAAAAAGGCAATCTATATAATTAATTTATTTTTTTTGGGGGGGGGGGGGGGGTTAAGGTACAATTAATTTACAATGAAAGATTTAAAATATCTAATTTTTATAAATATGTAAAAGAGGGGCGGGAATTGTCAAAGTTATTGTTCAGAATTATGCCAACTTATAATCTCATCTGTCCTTATTAATTGGTCTGCCAACAGATATGGGATATTGCTATAAATGACACACCTCATAGGTGATAAAACTAACATACATTGAAAAATAACAATAGTTTTCTGCAAAAAAAATCAACCATAAACATTCTTGAATTGGGTAATGTAGGTCTTAGTGATCTAAGTGTTCTAAACAAGACTACAAAAGTGGTGAATTTTAAAGAAAATTACCATATCTAAGGATTGTAGCACACTAGAAGTAAAATAGGTTTCTGACAAAATGGATGAAGAAATAAAAAAAAAAACCAAGTCAAACAATCAAAGTATAGGTCAAGTGGTCTTAATTGTTCTCCAACAACAATGAGCAATTGGTTTCTTAGAAATGTCTTTAAAATATTTATATAAAAAAAATATATATACATGAGACTGCTAGCACTATTATTTTCCATGCATCTTTCCTGTAAAAATGTTTGATCCCCACAAAGTTATAGACCTTGCTCATACAAGCCTTTGCTATAAACTTCATAAAAAGTTAAAAGAAAATGTATGTGTAGGAGTTCTAACAAAGTAATTTTCATTATACATTACATTTCAGAGAGACATTAGTTCCAGCTAAATGTCAAAATAATAGTTCAGCATAGATTTTCCAGGACCTTGCAGATAGAAATCATTGATATAAATTTTATAACAATTCTACAAGAAATTGAGTTCTGAGAAAGCATACAATGCAACTTTACACAAAATCAATTTCCAAGGGGCATAACTCTATAAAAATTAGTTAATAAGCACTGATTTTTGTATTTATCTGAGACATTGATACATGTTTAAACCTCAATAATTATTTCATTAATATCTTTGTTTTCAAAATTCCAATAGGGAACATACTTTATATAATTGTTTAAATAAACAAATTTTTAAAGACGTTTCGGCCAATGGCCTTCTTCAGTTCTTTATTTTCCCTCTCAACTACATGGCTGACATTACATTCAATCATTGATAAGATGTTATAGCTATAATAAAAAATAAAGAACTGAAGAAGGCCATTGGCTGAAACGTCTTAAAAAATTGATTTATTTAAACAATCATTAATATTTGGCAAGAATTGTTCACATGAACCAGACAAACTTCAGGTATACAATCAATGTTCCTGCAATCCTTCTCATTGAAGGAAAGAATATACAATGGTAATTCCAAATGTATAGTCATTGATGCCGGGAAGACAGTAGTTTAAATATTAGTTGTAACTTGTAAGTATGCATTGCTAATTCTTATAAACCAACCAAATCATAGAAATGATAATTAACTTATATAAAATAATTCAAATCTAATGGCCAATAACGGAAAAAACATGCATCTCTGTTGAAAAGAATTTCAGTGATATCCATACAAATGCAAAAATAATCTTTAGGTAATTATTTGGAGATCCTGTCAAACTGAACTTATCCAATATTTTATCAGGTGAAGTAACACCCAGAATGTTCCCCTATGAATTAAGACCTAACTTCTTTTACAGACAAGACATAAATAAATTAATTAGGATCACAATAGTTTTGTATACAAACTGGCCAACAAGATCAGTATGTTAATTTAAAACAGAAGCAAAAGCAGATTATCCAAATTTTGTATTAGATGTTAAATAGCCATACCATCTTTTGTTAGATGTTAAAAAAATCATATCAACTCCATGTTTCAAACTCACTTTTCTCAATTTTCTTTAATAATGCTTGTTCTATTTAACGAAACAGGTTTTTATTGAAAGATTCATAATCAAAATAGTCTGACTAATGCAATGATCAAATAAAAATATAATTATTTGTTTAGTTTTAATTTTGTCAAAAACAATAAATGTATATATAAGATGGTATTCAGTAGTGTAGGATCTAAAGTTCTCCTAGTACAAATCTGGATATCCTAATTTCTACTACACAGTTGATATTTAAATTTTAATTTGTACTAGATTTCACTTAAATCATAATTCTGATTTCTCCTAGTAGATATTAGAGCTCAAATTTGTAATAGAATGATTCTAGTTCCTACTGAATCCCAATATGTTCTCAACTTCTGTAAACAAAAATTAAACATGTATGCATACATGTACCTTTCAACTTCTCAAAATCTCAAAATGGGAAAGTTTTGGCACAATGAAAAAACATGTAAGTATGTATTTTTATAATATACATGCAAATTGTGTTTTTAATCTGATATTCCATAGTTTTTATTGAGTATGTATGTGCTTAAATGTCATCTGAACTACCTTACATTCCTGTTTTGAGAATTAAGTTTACATAAATAATAGAGGTCTTCAAGAATAACTTCAACACTTCTTATGGTGAAAATTCCCAATAAATAGGGAAAGTTGACAGGTCTATGTAACCAGATAACTGACATCAGAAGTCATTGAAGTCACAAGTCAACTGTAAGAGTTGCAGATAAAGACAAAAGTACAATACATGATATCGATAGGTAGAAAAGTATGAAACTAACATGCCAGTAAGTTCTCACATGGGAAAAACTATCTATATATAGAACAATTTGATGAGCATCTGAGCATTCATCTTCAAGTTTCTTTTCATTCAAGAATAATTTTGTAATTTCTTGAAAAAGTGATAACCACATCAGAATTTAATATCTATTTTAAGGGGAATGTGTACTCACCAAAATTAATTCCCAAAATGTAATCTTTTGTAAAAAACAAAGCTTGGTTACTAAGACAAATATAACTTTTACCCAATATTTAAAAAAATATGTGATATGCTATCATCACAGTCTAACCTAGACAAGCATTATTAACTCCCATTAAAGCTGGTACTCTACTAAGGATTATTTCTTTGTGAAAAAGAAAGTGTTATCCCCAAATAATTTCTACATCACTTAAAATATAACAATGCTTGGATCTAATAATTGTGCAAAATTTCCTTCCAGTACAAAAACATTGTAAAAGAATTTGAAACCACAAAACTGGGTTCCTTAAATATAAGATTTTTTTTATGTAAACACAAAGTTTCACTTCAAATAAATTTTCTATTTTCATTAAAAGATGACATGCAAATCTATAGAAGATTCTACAATCATATGCAGTATTTCATTTCAGTATGAATCTAACCAAACAGAAAGGACACACAGATAGATTGACAAAGTGAAACTATATATGTTTATGCATTGAAAAGAGAAAACCTAAGAAAGATAGAAGCTATCATATCTAAATGTAGTCATGTACATCAGAATACTATATACTATATAATAGGCTGGTAAATGTGATAACAGGTTTTTGTGAGATGCAGATCTTCACCTCTCTCTCACCTTTTAATTCATTTTCTAAAAAGAAAAGTATATCCATATAAGAAAAAAATGCATCTCATTTAGTAAGATGCAACTAACTTTCAAGTTCAGAAGAAGGTAAATAAAAAAAAATAATTATAAAAAAAATATTTACCGGGCTTAAAGTAAGGATGATCATGTTTTGTTGATCAGAATACATGTATTGGTATTCTTGGAAAACTATGAATATATAATACGCTTTCATGTTTTTAAAAAAAGTAAATAAGATTTTGGCCAATATACAAATTCACATTTGGGACTAATATCTGGATATGTTTTTGGTCTAAATATTTATCTTTAATATAAATTTTAGGTTTCAATTCATGTGGTTAAAAATGAGACAAAGCATGCTAACAGAAGCAACAATAAATTATATAAGACAAATAAACAAAAAATAATACATGGCAAAAAAAATCAACAAAAATGACAAACAGCAGTTTAAAAACTTAGTCCTGATCATGTGCACGACCATATAAATCACAACAAAAATAAGCAGGTGAAATTGTGTACTCTGGGAGGGTAAGAAGATTCAGCTTCACATGTGACACCTGTTGTACTGCTCATAAAAAGTACAAATTGGGTGAAAAATGTTATCTGGTGATGTCACAATTGATAGAAGGATTGTGACTACCGGTAAGACGATTGCGAATATCTGTAGTAACTCATGACACAGATTGTCCACCATAACAGTCAACCAAATCAAGATGGGGTTAGTAAAACTTCCAAAAGGATGTCGTCCACATTACCAATAAAGAAATTCTATGGACAAGATTTTTTTTAAAAAATGAACATTTCAATAGCTGAAAAGTCAGCCATTTCGTGAAAATAATATGCAACAATAATAGCCTGACATTTTACAACTTGGAAATAAACACAAATATGAACCCCTGTTTGTATAATAATATGTTGTGTGAGAAGTGACAATTATAAATACTTTCCCTGTGTGTTGTGTTTTGATGTGCAACTGTGAGTTGAAAATATATGTGTATTCCTTTTTATAGCCTTAAGGAGCAAGTGTATCTATAACATGGTGTTTCTCGTTATTGCTAATAATTAAACTTAGATTTACAAATATACTACAGATACTACAAGGACAAACTTCAAATGAAGGCACAAAAGGATTGGAAAATAATTAAATCAATATATATACAGTATACTGTCTGACATTCACAATAGAATGTATGATTAAAATTTACATAATTTTAAATTTGCCAACATTTAAAGTATTTTTTCCCCATTACTGTTCATCAATTGTTGACAGATTTTTTTTTTTTTTTTACATAAGTTGGTTTACAGATCTGCAGACCCAAATTTTCTGGATTTAAAAAAAAATAAAAAGTTATGCTTGTTAATTTCTCAGTTACATGAAAATACTGTCCTATGAAAAAAAATAATAAAATCTTATTTTCTATCTTCAAATTATTATCAAATAAGATATGAGCATGTACAATAATTACCAATGTACAAATATCAAAATCAAAATAGCAGTACATGCATATATGCAGCTATAGATAATGAAAGAATTTTACAAATCAAATCATGATTTTTATGTTCAAATAATTATATATATATAAGGACATTCTAAATATTTTATGACATTCCCTAAGATTCAGATTAGAGCATTGTATAAAATTTTGATGAATATAATTATCATAGAAAGAACAAAAAAATAAAGAATTTAAAAACTGTGGTCTTAAAATTAAAGCTTATCAATGATAACTTGTTACCAACTGTGAATTCATTTATTCTTGTGGATATAAATTTTCATGGACAGGGGATAACTTGCAATTTTGAAATTATATTTGTATTTTGTTTCTAGGTTATGCCAAAGACTATAAGCTATATACTATACATTCCAAGAGAAAATTTGTATTTCAATGAACGTTTAAAATAATAATTCCCTATAACCATGAAATCCATGAAAAAGATATTCACCGAAATTAAAATGAACCCACAGTATCTCATTTATCAAAGGATAAGCCAAACTTAAAAAACATGCTGCTTTATATACTGCATAAATTAATCTACGTTTAAAATTAGTACCTACATGTATATATACACATGCATATTTTCAACAAAAATTAAATATTTCAAGCAATATTGTTGATGAACAGTAACAGCCAAACAACCCTTTGGTGTGCTGTCTGTATCCTTAAAATAAAGCATGCACTACACTTAATTTACCTTTTGATTGTGCTTCTAACAAAATATCATAAAAATTCATAAAATACCATAAAATAATTCATAACATTGGGGGCATACAAATTTGAGTGTTTATTCTTAAAATTTTCTTTAATGTATTTTGGAAAGATCTGTGACAAAACTACGGTACATGTACTACAATCTAGCCATTTTCTATATTTCTGTAAATGAGTAACCATTGACCATTGCTTTTTTAGCATTTTGGTTGAGATCAAACAATGGTATTGCTGTCTGTTTCTTTATTGTATAGGAAGATGTTTATGGTGAATAATTCAGGTTTTCTTTGATTTTCTCATCATTTAAATAGAAATAAAAGAATAAATTAAAAAGTTAAGCACATGGTTCTTTGAAATTTGTTCATCAATATTGGTGCAATAGACTATCTGACTCGAATCATAGTTAAATATTGTAGGTTCTGTTTGTCTCACTCTGCTAATATGGCCAAATCAGTTACTATTTGTCTTTAACTGGTTTGTTGCATTTGTCATTGACTATTCCTGAAATTATCACACATAGTCTAACCAAATCAAACTTACTTGTCTTTGTGATAGTTCTTTTTGATGCACAATATTGTCTCCATTTGTGTGCCCCTTTCTTTGCTTCAACAATTGCAGCCAGTGCATTTTTCTTTTTATTTGCTTCATCTACCTTACTTCTAAATGTGTTTAGCATTTTACTAAAATATATAAAGAAAAATATGAAGTGTAATGTGAGCTCCTCTCTATATTTTTTTTTCTATGGGAAAAATTAATAGGCAAATGTAATAATAAATACTTGCTTCAAATCTTTAATGCAAAATGTTTAATTTCTGTTTGACAAATTCTTGCATCAAGTCTAGAGTGGATTTACTATTATAATTAACTGATTATTCAAATTAATATTTCTGAGCATGTTTCTTAAATGACAAAAAAAAGTATAAACAAGAATGTGTTCTAAGTACATGGATACCCCACTGGCACTATCATTTTCCATGTTCTATGGACTGTGAAATTGGGGTCAAAAGTCTAATTTGGCTTTAAAATGAGAAATATCATATCATAAGCAACAAGTACAATGTATACTAAGTTTAAAGTTGATTGGACTTCATCTTCATCAAAAACTACCTTGACCAAAATGTGGACGAACGGACGGAGCCACAGACCAGAAAACATAATGCCCCTCTACTATCGTAGGTGGGGCATAAAAATAGGATTGTCCATGTAGATTAATTAAATGTATACCTGTTGTTTTTCAAATTATGATCTGAATCCAAATGAAGCTCAAAGGAACTGTTAGCAAATCCATTTTCATCAGGTGCTACACTGCCTTTAGCCCTCTTCCCTCTTTTCTTCCCATCCATTTTCTTGAACGAAATACAAATTTATGTACAATGATTACTGAGATTATTGAAACAATGGTATTTGAATCATACAAACATTGGGAAATATTATTTAAGGTGCACTCATTTACTGATATGTTAATGTTATTTTGGTTTATAAATACCATTCTTATAACAGTCTTCAAGCTGAACTGCTAAATCTACAGGCCCACAGCTCAAGTTTTGAAAATTTTTAGTTAGATTCTGTTGGCCTGAAGATCTGATTTTTACAGGCCTGAGAGCAATTTTACCAGCCTGGGCTGCCAGGGCTGCCACTCGGCGTGAAGACTGATTATAAAGGTTTATATTGAGACATGTATACACATACATTTAAAATAAAAGAAGAATTTGTCTGAGAACATGAAATGCTTGCCTCAAGCTTTACAATTATCCAATTTAAAATGGAAAAAAATCTTATTAAGGACAAATGACTCACTGTCCAAATTTGACTCTGTCTGTGTGTTGTGGTAAATATTTGCTGTGGGCAAGTAAAATTGTAAAGTTCACTTGTCCGGAAAAAAAGTTACTTGCCCTGATGGTCCCAATAAATATTGAAGTATTTTATTGTAGTAAATATATGACTCTTGGCACTGTTTTGCATCACAAACAAATGAAATCCATTTGTTTATTATGATTGTGTAAAAATTTAGAAAAGTAGTTATCATCTGTGGGACAGAAACCTTACAGCAAACCAACCAATGAAATGACATGTAGAGGTAATTTTTGCAGCACTTTTTGAATAAAAAATTGTAGCCAGTAGGTACATATAATGATATACTAAATTAGAGGACAGTGAGTAAAGAAATGGAATTAAATAATGTATAAACTATTGATTTTTTGCTGTTTCCCTCAACTGACACACTTGGTTTGGTTTTTTTTTGTTTTTTTTGTTTTTTTTATAATTGTCTTGATGGGCAATTAAACTTTCCCTTCTATTTACCACTCTCACAAAAAATAATGTTGACCTTTGATCTAAAAAAAAAAGACAAAAAAAATATTTATTTTCCGAATTTCTATCCTAGATACACAAAATGTTAAGCCAGGTGCATCTGACATTCATGATGTCTGAAATTCTCGCTTCCATATTTTTTTTAACACTCCAAATATCCTTCTTTTGCGTTTTAGTTTTTTTACTCCACTCATTACTATTTTTGTCTTGCTTGCCCGGTGTTTTATAAAATATTTATCAGTCTGAATCTCGATACAAAATCATACAAAATGACACTTCCGGTACATGATGGATAAACCCTAGCTTATCGACGATCCCGTGTCAATGGACAAAACCAGTGCAATGTTACGCAACTGGGGTTCGCATGCTTTTTTTTATTTATTTTGTTAATCTTTTATTTATTTTGTTAATCGATCTATTTCCATTTTATGTGATACATTTTTGTATTTATCGTCATGAACATTGGTGTTTTAACTTTCTGACCATTGGTTTCTTTTACATAAATTTAACATCTTTTTTTTGGATTTGAACTTTGTCCTATATATTTTTTTACTTGTCAACGGGGAACCCAGACAAAAATAATTACTTGTCTGGTTGTTCAAATGTACCAGTTGGGCATAGTATTTCCACACTCCTGTTTGTTTATATTTATTGTTTTTTTCTTTACTTTTATATATATGTGTGAGCAATGAGTTGACGATGGTCGGATGGATGTGCCATCATGTCATGCATGTGGTTGCTTTTATATATATGTCTTCAATCTATGTGTGTATGTGTGGATATATTTGTGTATTTCTGAGTGATGATTTCTCTGTTTTTAATTCTATTTCTATCTCTTACAACTAAATATTTTAATGTTAGTTTTAATGTGATAATCGTTGCATATTTTCTACATTGTAATTTCACTCACTGTGTCTGCAAGATATAATTACACGACAAAATCGAAATTGTTGACATAAAGCTCAGTGCACGACGCCATTTTGTTTACCTGTTACCGTAACAACAAATTCCCGCCATAATAGGGTCCGACAATGTACAGTAACATAATTTTAAATTGCAAAGCACGATAACGGAAACGTAAATCATTCAACAACACATATTTTTCGTTTAAAGAATAATCGACTGACAAATTAATTACATCCAGATTTACTCAAACTCTTTAATTTGATTGATAACGTCCATAAAGTGGTACTTAAGAATACTTAAACAAACCGTGAAATGGTAATAGAGTATATCAGCTTTTTGTGAGTATCATCAGTTTAGATCATTTTACAGAATCAATGATAATTACTCTGAAAACTGCAGATTGTAATGTGAACTAATATGAACATAACTATAAATAGACAGAGAATCATGTGTGGTATAACATACTTTTTATTATGTCTAACAGGTCATATAGATAAAAAAAATATGTAAATAATCGCTTTACACGACTGTGTCACCTCCATTTAAGGGTAAAAGTTAGGTGGTATGCATACAGACTAAAATGAGATAGATATATTATTCTGACAGACAAAAATATATCAGGAATATCATGAACTATCATTTCAGTATTCCACTTTTCTAATTGTTGGACCAAAAAATAAGTTTGTCTTAATTTTAGCTAAAGCCTCTTCTAGATATGCTATGATTTTAAATGTTTCAAATTAATCAAGGGTACGGAATAATTTTTTCACCTAATTTCAGTCATTTTCATATAACTTAAAAGTTGGTGCCCCTATTCACAAAAAAGATTGTCAAAATCTCATTACTGCATGAGTATGCTCATACTTGTATCATCAACATCAACGAACTTGTTTCACTGTTGCATCTCATTTACTTCATGATTTATCCTACCATTTTCGTAAAATCGATCAAGAGCAATTAAGGGAAGGCAACAGTTTAAAAATAAAATTATTCTAATGACTCAAAACGAGTAGGAGGGCCCTCAGGTGTATAACACTCTTCTAGAGTGGCAGTTTAATTACATAAAATTGATAACAAAACAAAAATATGTTCAAAATGGCGAATTTGAAACTCGATCTCTACGAAATGACCAAAATTATTTCTGTTGAAAAATATAATTGGACCTAAATCCCAATTACACGTTTAGGACAAACTATTTTCAGTTTAGGACAAGACTGGTAAATATGACCGTTTTCGGACCCTTACTTCCAATACTAGAGGCATACAAATTATTTTGTGGATAGAAATTGTAGAATAACTACGATTCATGTTTATTCCTATATGACGTAGTAATGTTTGAATTGACCCAGTTTTAATTGGTAAAACAAGCTCCTATAAATATGAGGTCATGGTCAGAATTACATTGGAATACCCAAATTTATACTTGATCTGAGATTTGTGGTAAAAAGTATTATGTATAAGTTTTATAACATTTGGTTAAGGCAAACTTAGGTTAGAGAACGGAAATGAAAAATTCATCTTTTTTCCATTTGTAAAGGGGCATAACTCTAGACCAGTTAAAGTGACACTACCAAAATTCAATCTTGATCTGTGCTTTGTGGTGATAAGCATTGTGCACAAGTTAAATAACATTTGGTTGAGGCAAACAAAAGTTAGAAAACAGAAATGAACCAGATGCTCTGCAGGGTGCAGCTATAAACAACTGCAGAGGTCGAACCCTGAACAGTTGGGTCAAGTATGGACACAACATTCAAGCTTGATACAGCTCTGAATTTGGATTGTGATTAAAAAGTTGACACAACATAGGTTTCTGACACAGAATGAATGTGGTCTAAGAACTTCAACTTAAAAATAGCAATATACGACGAAAATTTTTTCAAAATTTGCGGTCGTATAAAAATTTAATTGGACATTTACCTATTATGGTCCAATATCCAAAATCTAAATACATGGTGATATTCAGCAAATCATAGAACCCCAAGAATTCAATTTTTGATGAAATCAAATAAAGTTCAATTTTTTTAGAACCTTTAGACCTCAATGTGGACCAATTTGATAACCAGGCCTAAATAGTAAAAATCTAAATACATGGTTAGATTCAGCATATTGAAGAACCCCAAGAATTCATTTTTTGTTGAAATCAAACAAAGTTAAATTTTGGACTCTGATTTGGACCAACTTGAAAACTGGGCCCATAATAAAAAATGTAAGTACATGCTGAGATTCAGCATATCAAAGAACCCCAAGAATTCATTTTTTGGACCCTTTGGACCTTAATGCAGACCAATTTGAAAACAGGACCAACCAGATGCTCCGCAGGGCGTAGCTTTATACGACCGCAGAGGTTGAACCCTGAACGGTTGGGGCAAGTATGGACACAACATTCAAGCTGGATTCCGCTCTAAATTTGGATTGTGATTAAATAGTTGACACAGCATAGGTTTCTGACACAGAATGAATGTGTTCTAATGAACTTAAAATTTTTGTTTTCTCTTAGAGCAATTCACTATGCTGTTGAATATTTATCCTAAAAATGTTTGAAGAAATTTTCTTTTTATTTATGAAATTTCAAATGAGAAAAATTGAACCCAATTTTTTAATCACATCCCCCTTTCCCTTATTCCAAAACTAATCTCAATTAAAATATTCTAATGGAGTTTGCAACAATAACTACTCATTTAAATACATCATAAAATATTAAGATGTAAAAAAACTGCTTGTTATCACTGAATGGTAAAGATTATTTAAATTTATCAGTTGGTAGTAAAAAGTGAATATACATTGTATATTGTATATAACAAAGATTTAAGTTAATTCTGGACAAAGAAAGATAACTCCAATGAAAAAAAATTCTTGCAGATATTTCTTGCTTACTATACTGGACAAAGAAAGATAACTCTTAATTAAAAAAAAATTTGGCTATTTCACAATATTGTGAAATTAGATATTTCTTGCCATTGCACAATACTGTGCAATTGAAAAGACTTGCTATTGCACAATACTTAATAATTTTAGATCCTGATTTGGACCAACTTGAAAACTGGGCCCATAATCAAAAATCTAAGTACATGTTTAGATTCAGCATATCAAAGAGGCCCAAGAATTTAATTTTTGTCAAAATCAAACTTAGTTTAATTTTGGACCCTTTGCACTTTAATTTAGACCAATTTTAAAACTGGACCAAAAATTAAGAATCTACATACACAGTTAGATTTGGCATATCAAAGAACCCCAATTATTCAATTTTTGATGAAATCAAACAATGTTTAATTTTGGACCTCGATTTGGGCCAACTTGAAAACTGGGCCAATAATCAAAAATCTAAGTACATTTTTAGATTCAGCATATCAAAGAACCCCAAGGTTTCAATTTTTGTTAAAATCAAACTAAGTTTAATTTTGGACCCTTTGGACCTTAATGTAGACCAATTTGAAAACGGGACCAAAAATTAAGAATCTACATACACAGTTAGATTCGGCATATTAAAGAACCCCAATTATTCATTTTTGATGAAATCAAACAAAGTTTAATTTTTGACCCTTTGGGCCTCTTTTTCCTTAACTGTTGGGACCAAAACTCCCAAAATCAATACCAACCTTCCTTTTATAGTCATAAACCTTGTGTTTAAATTTCATAGATTTCTATTTACTTATACTAACGTTATGGTGCAAAAACCAAGAAAAATGCTTATTTAGGTCCCTTTTTGGCCCCTTTTTCCTAAACTGTTGGGACCTAAACTCCCAAAATCAATACCAACCTTCCTTTTGTGGTCATAAACATTGTGTTTAAATTTCATTGATTTCTATTTACTTAAACTAAAGTTATTGAGCGAAAACCAAGAATAATGCTTATTTGGGCCCTTTTTTGGCCCCTAATTCCTAAACTGTTGAAACCAAAACTCCCAAAATCAATCCCAACCTTTCTTTTGTGGACATAAACCTTGTGTCAAAATTTCATAGATTTCTATTAACTTAAACTAAAGTTATAGTGCGAAAACCCAAAAAATGCTTATTTGGGCCTTTTTTGGCCCCTAATTCCTAAAATGTTGGGACCAAAATTCCCAAAATCAATACCAGCCTTCCTTTTATGGTCATAAACCTTGTGTTAAAATTTCATAGATTTCTATTCACTTTTACTAAAGTTAGAGTGCGAAAACTAAAAGTATTCGGACGACGACGACGACGACGACGCCAACGTGATAGCAATATACGACGAAATTTTTTTCAAAATTTGCGGTCGTATAAAAATTAACGGTTAGATTTTGCATATGGCTCAATATCTTTAATTGTTTTTCCATAGGCGGTAATGGTAACGTTTTTTCCTGTAGCTCAGTCCATATCGTAAACTTGGATATGTATGATAGCTCGTTTTGAAGCTGTGACATTTTCACATATGTGGTTAAATTTTCGGGGTACGAAGTGAGATTACTTTTTCCGTAAATTAGCAAACCCCGAACATCCTTTTGTGATGCGGCTCCTTGTGGTAAAATATCCCCTTTTGAACACAATAAGTTCTTTGAAAATTTAATACTTTGAACACATTCAATACCTCCATAGTTTTTACACATTTATTCTATGTTCCTTTACTTTCCTAATCACCACAAATAATTAAGTTCAGTCATTTGTTAAAAATAGAAACATGTCCAATATCACTACTCAGAGATTTTTTCTTTATACGTGACTTGTTCAAGGCGCATTAGGGATGAAAGAACCCCAATAATTCATTTTTTGATTAAATCAAACAAAGTTTAATTTTGGACCCTTTTAGCCCCTAATTCCTTAACTGTTGGGACTAAAACTCCAAAAAATCAATCCCAACCTTCCTTTTGTGGTCATAAACCTTGTGTTCATATGTAAAGGGGCATAACTCTAGAATGGTTAAAGTGATGCCACCAAAATGTAAGCTCAATCTGTGTTTTTTGGTAAGAAGTAAAACCACAAAAGTACTGAGGAAAATTCAAAACAGAAAGTCCCTAATCAAATGGCAAAATCATAAGTTCTAACACATCAAACGAATGAATAACAACTGTCATATTCCTGACTTAGTACAGACATTTTCTTATGTAAAAAAATGGTGGGTAACACCTGGTTTTATAGCTAGCTAAACCTCTCACTTGTATGACAGTTCAATTAATACCCAAAACAAAAGTTTCTTTACATTTGGTTGAGGCAAACTAAATTTAGAGAACAGAAATCATATTTGGGACATATGTACAGACAAAGGTAAAATTACGCTGAGCAATGAAACAGGAAATTGATTTCAGGGTCATAGAATATAAAGCTTTAAAATAGTTTGTAAATGCAGCTGGATCACTATCCCTTTGTAGAGCCTTCTGCAACAACACTTTCAAGAAGGATTGTTGTTTGACAGAGAGATAATCTCAAAATTCTGCACATTTCTACCTGCTACAAAACTTCTATTTTAACCCTATGTTCTATATCTACCGGTAGATATGCTAGCCATAGTAGGATAATTGGGCCCATTTTAACTAACCCAATGATGTTTGTGACCAAGTTTGGTTTCAATTGGCACAGCTTCAGAGAATATTTTTAAAAAGATAACAAACAATGACAAACAAAAGACACCAAGTGATGAGAGAAGATCAATTTAAAACCTTTTGGGTTGGGTGAAGTACACATAATGTGGAATTGTTTGCATCTCAGACAGTAACTGTTGTAGTTTTGAGAAATGAGAAACACAAAATATAAGTTTAGTAATATAATTTATTAATTTACTGTCTCTTTAAGGAATGTCAACATTCTGGCAGATGAAACAGTAGCTTACTTGCCTTCAATCTGAAAATGCAGATGTAAATTTGTTTCTACTAATGAATATTGTTATATAAAATGATCAAATCATGACATCCTGTAAACAGCATAACAAGTCTATGACTGGCTTTTCCAAACCTTATATGATGAGAAATGAAATTCATGTACTGCACTATTATTTCATACTATAGTAAATACCAAAATCTATTAAAACTACATGTTGGCACCAGGATAAGTTCATATTTTTGTGATATAGAGAACAAACTTCACTTAGAATAAAATGTTCACTGCTTTCATTTCTAAATTACTTTATAAGATCATATGGCAGTGTTTATGAATGTATCCTATTTTATGTATACTCTTTAATCTTCATTTTTTTAGTCATTTTAAAGTTAAGAAATGTTATTTTGTAAAATTCAACTTGAAGAATCTTTAGAAGCTTAGATTATTATCTTAACACAAGATGTAAAGTCCCACAACTCTGGAACTTTTGATCTGAAAATAATCATAAGTGAAAATATTCTTGCTTCTATAAAATTCCATTGATATTTTTTTTATTAGTGATTGTTTGGAGCATGTTAAGAGTCAGCCATGGTTGGTTAAAGTTCAGTATTTTTTAAAGACCAATCTGAGAATAATCAAATTAAAAAGGTTGTTGATCTTCTGGGAAGTTTAAATTTTAGTATACATTAATACATACCTCACTAAGTTATAACAATCAGAAGTGTCAAGTAGCATTGATTTTATATGTATTAAATGTCCCTCTTAAATTGGTGTGAAGTATAATAAAACTGTGATTTGTAAAAAAAAACCAACATTGCATATGACTTTAAATGTCACCAAAAGTCTAAATCATATACATTGCTAATGCAATTCCCCCAAGACTTGATAAAAGTTAAAAACAAGTAGAAATGAAGAAAAAGATAACAAAAGTTAAGGTTTTCTATTTAAATTATGAAACAAATAATGTTTTTTAACATTTGTTTTCATTTAACGTTAATTGCTGAAATGCAAAAATACCAGTTCAGCTGCTTTTAAAAATTTTAAGGTTAGAATTTACATGTTCATGACTCAAAAGATGTAACCTCGCATGGTACTATATGGAATGTTAGACATTATCTAACATTCACAAATTCACAATAAGTACTAAAATTTCAAATCACAAGTTTTTACTGAATATATGTGGTTTATAAATCCACACCAAAACCCTACTTTTGTGAAAATATTATAGAGATAATGTATAAGATATAAGATATGTAGCTGCAGACATAACTTATTTCTGCCCTATTCAAAAATGAAAATCACAATTACTGTGCTGCCAAAGATTATATATCAACATATAAATATCAGCAAAAATAAAAATAAAAAACAAAATCAACAAATGATAAAAACAACTCTTTCATACTGAACAGTAGTTAAAGTATCTAGAATGACTCCCCAACACAACTCTGTCATACTGTACAGTAGTTTGTATCTAGAAAGACTCCCCAACACAACTCTGTCATACTGTACAGTAGTTTGTATCTAGAATGACTCCTCAACTTTCCTCATTCAAGCACATTGATATCTTAAAATCAATTGTAAATATTCATAGAATTTTTTTGTTGAAACTTAAGTTGCTGAAAATTGTGTAAAAAATTCTGATCTTCAGTATTAAAAGAAGCAATTCTTAAAAAAACCAAAGAAAGTCCAAAAAATGAATCAATTTGCATGGCTCATTTCTGTGAAGGAATCATACTTTACTACAATTCTAAATAAAGGAAATATATGCACTTAACAATATCAGTGCTTAATTTCTTCCCTCCCCATTTAACATAAATATCGCACAATAAAATCATATTTTTCAGAAAGAAAAAAAATTCTATTGATGACAATAGAAAAACATCTTGCTTGAATAGTATGTCAGGAGACCACCAATTTCACTACTGAATATACAAACAAATAAAACAAATAAAATACATACATACACACTAAATACACACATGCACACTAACCTTTTTCAACCAAACCATACTCATGACACAAAATTCAATTTACACACTTAACATAGAACTAAGATAGGATAACTTTGAAACAATTACTAGCACACACCCTCATTCTATAACTTTCATGACAAAATTGATAAACTTTAAAGAAACCTTTTAGAATTTATTTCTGGAAAATAAAATGAAAAAAAGTCTAAATGGTATGAAAATTATTATAAATTTTCTGGTTCACCATCTGGATTTAAACAAATCACTACCACCTACACAGGGAAAATACCTAAAACCAATATCTGCACCTTCACTGCTCCCTGAGTTGTGAGCAACATTTGGAGTTCAATTTCAAATTTATTGAAATTCATTTAAATAAATGTTTCTTTTTAATTAAAGATGCTAAAGTATTAACCTGATATAAACTGAACAAGGATAACTTTAAATGCTTTTCTTTGTAACATCTCAGTACCTGACACACAAAAGATTCTATTTCTGTTCATATATATGTCATATTTCAAGTTAGCATTTCAAAATGCAGAACACTTATTTGAATGTAAGAAGTAACTGGCAGCTATTTTCTGACACCATTTAAACCTTCCCTTACAGTTGAATCTGAGTGGTAAGAAGAGTTATTGATAAAATAGTGGAAAAATTTGCCTCTGATCTCATTATACATGAATTTTTCTGTACAAATGTTTTGAATAAATGTAATAAGCTTAACAGTAACTTATAATTGTTTGTTTATAGGTTATTATTATTCATATTTGTCTGTATTATACTGTCTTAATTATGTTTTTATTAGGAAAATTAAAATGAGAGTGAGGACTCCAAAATTGTGTCACCTATTGAATTACTTTTATAATGAATAAAAGCTAAACATTTATTCTCCAAAATGTGTAGTGACAAACAAAATAATGTAGCTTTTATTAGTCCATCCTAGTTGATTGGTATTTTAGAAATTATACTTTGTACACTTAAATGCCATCTTTGTGATTGTCCTTCAGACAAAATCATCTTGGGTCCAAAGTAAACGTGAAATGAAATGTCTGCTTTATTTAATATATGTAAAAAGCTTTTTATATGAGCCATGTATGAATGAAATGTCCATAAAAATAATTTTGCACTGGCTAATCAAAAGATTACATTGCCATTAACATAGTTATTTCCAATATCATCATATTGACTTTGTAACAGTTATATGACACAGAACATCCCTGATTTATGTATGCTTTGGTTTAATCTGGAATATGTTGTGAGAGAATTTCTTCCACCGTACCAGGTCCCCATGATGTCAGCTGATCCTGCAAATAAAAAATATCAAACTTTACTGATGATTGTCTGAAATTGTGTTTATAGTGGAATCTTTTATTTTCATGGATACAAATTTTTGAAGATTAAGGAAACATATTTTCTTGGATATTTGAATTGTTGGTTTAGCAAAAGTTTGTTCATGAGGGTATAGATAATTCATCATGTTTTCTTCCTCTTGACTTATTCTACTTTTTAAGAGTGCTGCAAAAGAATTTCTTGCAACAGCTTTAAACAATAATGTGTCCTCAGTACACGAATGCCCCACTCGCATGATCATTTTCTATGTTCAGTGGACCGTGAAATTGGGGTAAAATCTCTAAATTGGCATTAAAATTAGAAAGATCATATCATAGGCAACATGTGTACTAAGTTTGAAGACGATTGAACTTCAACTTCATCAAAAACTAACTTGACCAAAAACTTCAACCTGAGGCGAGACAGACCGATGAACGGACGGACAGACGGACAAACGGAGGCACAGACCAGAAAACATAATGCCCCTCTACTATCATAGGTGGGGCATAAAAATCCTTAAGGTGGTATGGGTGTCCAAAATAAAAATGATAGAATTTGTTCATACTTTGCCAAAACGTAGTATCTATTGATATATGTTGAAAAAAATAATAAAAATGATAGGTCACCGTGCATTTTGTCAAGCTACAGGATGTGACAAAATGACACATTTTGTATGAATTATACAGGAAAAAACACCATTTTATGATTAGAAACTAAACAAAATGATAGAATTGTTAAGGAAAAGATAGCTTTCAGACAATGCTTTGAGAATATCAAAAGAAAAGATAGGGTCACCATACGTTTTTTCCCGGCTAAAATACAAAATACGAAAATTTTATGTAGAATCCTTCAGAAAATGCACTGTTATAGAGTTACCTCCCCTTGAAATGCCAATTTAATTTTTTTTTTAAACAACCAAAACTAATCAATATTTGCAAAAATATTAATATTTGTAAGTTATATTCTTATAAATTGGTTCTTTTAAATGAAAATTCACATTCACTATCTGCATCACATTTTGCTAGCTTGATAGAAAATATGGACCTTTGGATCTCTGTTTTTACAATCCAAGATGGAGGAAGATTCCAATACCACCTTAAGTGGCCTGTTGTTAGTTAAATACTGCCATATCCAGAGCAGTACCATCTTTTTAAGTGACAGATTTCCTGTTAAATCATAGTTTAGCATATATAATATTGAGTTTGTTTTCATCCTGTATATACATTTGTAGATATAGGAAGATGTGGTGCGAGTGCCAATGAGACAACTCTCCATCCAAGTCACAATTTATAACAGTAAACTATTATAGGTCAATGACAATGTAGTCTTAACCCTGAGCCTTGGCTCACACAGAACAGCAAGCTATAAAGGGCCATAAAATAACTAGTGTAAAACCATTCAAACAAGAAAAACAACCATATAATCTATTAAAAAAACAAGAAACACTTATGAACCAAATAAACAAACCACAACTACTGAACATCAGATTATGTATGAAATGTAATGCAAACAATTTTCCCCAAATGAGAATATAATTCTTACCTGTGGCAAGTAAAGACATATACTTGACAGCTTGAACACAATCACCTTGTTTTTACTTGTCTGAAAAATTCAATAGTCATTTTAAGATTAAGAACCATGTGATCAAAATTCAAGGATCCAACAACTGAATATTTGGAGTCAAGACTGATTCTAAATAAAGTTGAAACAAAATGTCCTCATTTAGGTGTAATACCACCAAATCGTAGTATGTCACATATAGTGGGATACGAAAAAAGGGTAGAAAAAAATATTCCTTGAGTTTGGCAGTTGTAGGAAATTAGTTGTACATTTGATTGCAATAAAAAAATTCTAAGTCATAAACATATACCTTTGTTGTTTTGAAGCACACTATTTTTTTTATTTCATGTTGGTCAGAGAAACATAATTGTGTTCTAAAAATTATTATTGGAGGATTTTTATTGTGAAAGAATTAAAATGGTTCCACCTTGTCCACTTTTTTTTGGCTTTTGAATCATACCATAAATGATATTTTACTCGTTTTCAATTAATAGGGGTCAAATTGATACCTTAGTGGCAAGAAATATTTACCTGTAATTGATTTTTGTCTATAAATAAAAACATAGATTGTGCTGGGTTGTTGATAATCATTCCAGATTTTTCCTTTCTGGTTAGCAGCCGCATTAATTGTTTTTCATAGTCACCACGTAGAAAATTAAATTCTGCCTGAAAAAATAGTCACAGCAAATTTTAAAAGGTGTGAGCTTTTTAAATGATTGTAATCAATATATCAAATTTAATAAGTAAATAAGCCTGAGTTTTAGAATTGCTTTTATAAATAAAAGTCTGCCTGAAAAAACATTCTTTGACAATGACTTGTACATGTATCTTAATACAGTAGACTCCACCTAATCGGATATCGGCTAAACGAATATGTCGGCTATTGTAATATTATTTCAAAACACCGAACCATTCCCTATACATTTTAGTCAAAATACATCGGATAATCGAATATCGGTTATTAGAATATATCGGCTAATTGGATAGGAATATTCATGAAAAATGTGTGAAACCATGTACAATCGAATATTTTGAAATAATTTCATATTTTTCTTGACAGGAAATGAAGCCGGAAGTTGCGCCATTACGAAGTTTAAGAAAATTTCAGTACAGAAATGTTTCAATTTATTAATAAAACGATCTTTTATAGTCAAATAAAACATGTTTCTTTTTGTTGTCTTGTTTATTTTATGAATCTGATATTATATTTTGCCTAAGATGTGTTTGTTATGTGTTTATCAAAATGTGATCGTTATCATTTACTTCAAAAACAAGGACACGACAGAAATAATAAACTGTGCATGATGTTCATCAATAATTATTAAATATGAATGAAAAGTACCTCTTTCTCAACAATTTATTAAAATATATATAAAAGTCCCGTGTTAAAATAAGGAATCGTGTGTCAATAGCATATCCCAGGTGAAATAGAATAAAGGTATTTACACTTTTGGTATTAAGCTGAATCTTGCCTCCAAATGACCTTACATCACCTCCAAATAACCTTTTGACGTCAAGCAACAATCACTTTTTAGTTGTGACGTCATATGTTTTGAATTATGAAGTCAAAGTTTACGGGAACCTGTGTGATGTTATGTAATGGCGGACAAATTTGCATACAAGTGTAAATACGTCTATTATGTAACTTGTACACATGTACGCCATTTTCCTAATTTACATAATATTCAGCCTTTTATTTTGAACCACGGCAGATAAGATAGAAAAGTAAATTAATTTTCCTCATCTTGATGTCCAATTTTATAATCATAAAAGTAGTTGTATTACTTGAAATGGAAATGTGTTTCATAAATAAAAAACTGTAGAAAATTAGATCCGAGTTCGATCACCTTCTTAAGCTATTAATAGATTTACCTGTGGCCTACTTCTGAGAGTTCATAGTTATTTTTAGCTTTTACCTGTTTTAACACACAATTGAAACAAATCACGCAAAAACAACAAGTCTCATTATTTAAGAGGTACATATTTTATTCAGATAATCAACACATAATTAAAAAATTAACAGACTGACAGTTAAACAAAATACATTGTAATCAACTGATCGATCTATTACTCAATCAACCGATTTATCCGAACTTGTACCTGAAAAAAACATTGAGATTAGTTACAAATTTTCATTAATAAAGCAGCTATAATAGCTATTGGTATCTTAGGGTTGTGTCTGTCAATTTAAAAAAACAAACTTGGAGGAATATACGTTCATCGGCTAATTGAATATATCGGACAATCGGATATTTTTAGCTGACATTTTGGGTATCCGATTGGCCGGAGTCTACTGTAGTTGTAAATTTCTATATCATCTGGTCTCCTGTGGAGGACTGTCCAATTGGAATATATATACCTCATCTTCTAATCTTAATTTTTAGTATTAAAAGTTAAACCTATGTAAGTTTATAAACCATGCATTTTTAGTAATACTGAATAGAAATATAATATTGAACGGCATACTGGAGCTTGTATTGTCAACCTAATCAACACCCTGTGCCAAGAGGGTAATCAATGTTCTTTTTGAAACATTAACTTAAAATTTATAAAAGAAAAATACCTGAATAGGTTTAAATGGTGTGTCCTCTCCTTTCCATCTTGAGAATAAGATACATTCAATTTTTTCTATATCATTTCTCGGCCACAAAAAGAAGTCTATTTCTGTTGTACATCCAAGTACATCCTGCAATATATTTTGAAATTGCCCATACATTTCAATAAGGGTGTAAGACTTATAAATTACACTTATCAGGTAAAAAATGAAAAGTTTTTCAAATACACTCTACTCTTTGATTTGTAATTAATATGCCAGGTTACCACAGTCTAATAGAAATTGCAACCTGTTAAGTTTGGATTTCATAAAATATGTTTTATTAATAGCACAGCAATAATATGTTGCTTTTTTCCATTTCGATAGTCATGAATCACAACTAAAATCAGCATTTTCTCTTAGGTACTTATTCGAATTTATTTAAAGACAATTTCTGATAAAGATACAAATCTTTTGTTGTTTGTAGATAGAAAACATTTTCTTTTTATTTCAGAATGAATGCTTCGCTGAGCATAGCCTGATATGACAACAGAGGTCGAAACCCTGAACAGTTGGGGTCAAGTTTGGACACAATATTTAAGCTTGATACTGTCTGAATTTGGATTGTGATCAATTTTTTTACATAATATAGGTTTCTGATACAATATAAATGTGGTCAAAGATCTTATAAATACATTGCGCAATACTTTGCAATTGAAGATTTCTTCTTGAAAGTTAAAAAAAATAAATTTTAATTTGAATCCCTGAAAAAAATTGGGCAAAAAATACCCCTCCCCCAAATTTTTAGAAACCAAAACTCAATTCAAGCCAATTGTCTGTAGTATGAAACCTTGAAGTACAATTTCAGAGCAATCCATACACTTTAACACAAGTTATTGTCTGGAAACTTGAAAAATGCTTGTTTTTTGTCCTTTTTTGGTCACTAATTTCTCCATCATTAGGGCAATTAACCCTAAACCCAATCCCAGCTTTCCTTTGTTATATGGAACCTTGTGGTACAATTTCAGAGAGATCCGTACACTTACACACAAGTTATTGTCTGGAAACTAGAAAAATGCTTGGTTTTTTTTTCCTTTTTGGCCCTTAATTCCTTAACTGTTGGCCCTGCAACCCCTAAAATGAATCTGAACTTTCTACTTGTGGTATTAAACATTGTGGTACAATTTCATAGCAATCACTTATGCACAAGTTATTATCCTGAAACAAGAAAAAATGCTTGTTTTGGGTGCCTTATTCCTTAACAGTTGGGACCATCATCCCTAAATCACTCCCAACCTTCCTTTTGTGGAATTGAACCTTCATAAAAAATTTCATAGAGATCCAATCACTTAAACTAAACTTAATTGTCTGGAAACCAATGTGTCTTCAGATGACCATGAAGCAAACAACGAGATCATAGCATTTTAAGATCCCAAATTTTGTTTTGCCGTCGTATAAAAACTAGTGCTTTCACCTTTTGAAGATTCTAGAACAATTACGGGACTAATCAAGATTTTGGTAACTTTATAAATGGAAACATCGCAGTTGAGGAGACTTTAAATTTATGTAAATGTTTATAAACTTCTTTAACTCTTGCATTAAGCATTCAAGATCAGCTTTGGTAATTGTTATACATATGTATTTTGTTGAATAATGTTTCATTTCCTATCAGTGTATTTCACATCCTCTGCTGCAGTTGAAAATGGAAAAATTTTGAGTTAATGTGTCGACTCAATGATATTTGCCTGAATTGCAAATGTGTTTTTTTTTGTTTTTTTTTCTTGTGGTTTTACACCCTTTCATTCAAATTCACATTTTTCTATGCATAAAGATTAATCTTACCCTTCTCATTGACTGCCACCTTGGGGCATGAAGTTGAACCACATCTTTTTCAAGTAATTCTTTTGAGCTTTCTAAAGAGTATGCTTCCTCCTACAAATACAACCAGGTGTGAATAAAACATAACAATGTTTTAACAAAAACTCAAAAATAATGTAAGTACAGCATTCAAAGTAGTACAAAAAAATGTAAGTACTAATTATCATGTCATTTTCTTCTGACATATTATATACAATTCATTTTGTAAGATATCAATAAAAAGAAATGTTTTTGCTATGTCAGCTTAAAAAGCTAATGTGGGCAAGTTGATAAGCCTTATTTTCACTGGTCATACTAATTTCAAATATGAAAACTTAAGCATGTTTAGATCAGCATAATAAACAAGCAAGGACATTTGTTACACTGGCCTTGACGCATAATATGAAAGAGTTCATAATACATGTAATAGGCAATGCAAATGTGGTAATTTGAAACCTGAAAATGCATACATATATCAGTCGGTATTTCCTGTCTTTGCATAAATTTTACAAGATTTTGAAGATTACCTGCATGACCTGGATAGTCAAATACAGCTAACACATCAATATCATGAACATAGTCTACTAGCTCTAGCTGACTTTGCATGAAAAGACTGACACATGCAGGTCAGTATAGTATATATATACTAGCTGACTTTTTGCATAAATGTACATTAGATAAAAATGTTATAGTGTACATGTATAACTTATTCATGAAAACATACACATGCAAAACTGTACCTTAACCAGATAACATACATGTATTAACAAAAAAACAGTTAGAAAATAGAAACAATTTTTGGATGTACAGATGTACAGACAGACAAAGGTAAACCTTAAATTAAAAAAAACACTTAATTTGGATACTTTTCATATTTTTATACAATGTCATGCATGTATATACATGGACACAACAAATAAAACCAAAGAACAGTAGACACTGTTATATATTTTGTAAGAATACCTTTACTCCTTTCATAATACTGTCTTCATAGTTGTTTGTCATAACTGGTATAACTTCTGCTACCTCAAATATTGCACCATTCTTCTTTTGCTAAAAATAGAAACCAAACAAATTTTGCATGATTTCATCATTCATACTCCACAATTTATCATACATTTAAACTATGTTTGTATGAATAAACTTATACATATACTTTTTTTGCTGTGCATATTGATTTTGGATCATTGGTGGATACCCCATATCATTTGTTATTCTATTACACATTTCATATGTTAATGCTAACACTATGTTGCACATTGAGTGAACTTTTCAATGAAGAAGAGTGAAACATGCCGTACATTTGTAAATGAATGGAACAGTCTACAACATAAATATATATAAGTGGTCACGATTTGGAAATGGACAGATCTGGGCCAAATCAGAAAATGAAGACTACCTAAGGAAAATTTCACTTGCTACAAGAAATTGGAATTCTTCAGATGATGTTGGATACATTTTTTGGATAAAAACATTTGTAAAATACATGTAACAGAATAGAAACGAAATAAAATAGTAATTTTTCAATTAGTAAAGGGTAAAACTTTAGAATGGTAAAAAGTGACGCCATCAAAATTCAAACTTGATCTGTGCTTCTTCATGTTTGTCATGTTTGTGGTAATATAATAAGCATATATATAAGTTTCATATCATTTATTCAGGCAAACTAAAGTTTGACACCAGAAACAACATTTCAGCATTTTATTTTATAAAGGGGCATAACTCTGGAACAGTTAAAGTGATGCCACCAACATTCAAACTTCATCCAAGTTGTGTGTTACCAAGCATTGTGTAGAATTTTCATTTCATTTGGTTGAGACAAACTAAAGTCAGAGAGCGGAAAACAACTTTGGGACATATAGATATATGTGCATGTTCATACAGACAAGGGAAATCTTAATGCCCCCTCCGCTACGACAGGTGCATAAAACGATGATTGTTTATTGTTTACATTTACCTTATCTTTAAAATGGAAAATAATATACATCTTGAATTCAAAGTGGTCTGCTAAAGATTCACGTTTCTTCCTCAACTGATGCCTCAAGCGAGACAATGCTGCAGATTTCCTTACTAAAGGATCTCCCATTGCTGTTGGTTATGCTTGTCCAGTTCAATTTTGGATTTCAAATACCAATTACATCTACATGTAGAATTCAATTTATGCTGGCTATTCTCAATTTAATTAAGTCTATGAAATCCATTGATATTTGCAATGCTAAAACATTTTTTTTTCAAATTTAAAGTGTTCTGTCTAAATTTTGCATCACTGCAATGTCAGCAAAATAATGTCATTTTTTCTGGCGAAATAAATTCTATTACAACGTATTAACTATTCAATGGATTACCAATTAGTTCAAATTAAACCCAACGGTCTTAAAGAAAGATATAGCTGTATAAGGAAGCTTTAATTTTCTTAATTGAAAATGAAAATTTAAAGTGAAATGAAAATTATATTTTCAAGGGGTTTTCCAGATGGTGTCCATATCGTTATGTGGAAACACAAAGCAGCACTGTTTTAGACGCATGTAAAGTACAATGACACAGTTTTATCAAATATTCATATCCCATTCTGGTTTCGTGACGTCGGTTACACTGAGAACGTGCCAGTTTCTATAAGACGAGTTAAAAGATCAAAACGACAAATGGCGTTTTGAACTTCCGGTTTTGGGTTTTGGTGATAGTAAGATAGATCTGTTAACCTACGAGGAAATATTTGTGTTTATCTCTTTCGTGAAGTGAATAATATGAGTCTCGTCTTTAATTTTGTTATAACAGCAATCCTTTATAACGGGATAAATTTCAAATATTTAGACAAATTCTTTCTGTATTTGTGTTATCTGTTCATGGTGTTATGTTTTGGTAATTAGTTAGCCCAATGGTTTCCAACCAGCATTATCTCCCTTGTTTCTAGTTTCACTTTCATGTTGATTTGAGGATTGCCCCTGTTTTGTTTAGAAAAGATGATGTAACACAAGATTTTTTTCAGAATTTGTCCAGTAGAAGCAATGTCTTATCTTAAGCATATACACAAATTTCAGATCCACCCATCTACACGTTCAAATACAAATAAAATAATCAACTTTTTATCTGAAAGAACTACAACAAAACCCTACAGTGTGTGTACACTTAAAACTTTTCCTGCCCCATTGATCTCAGGTACCAACAGTTTAAAGTTTCAACCACTAAAACAAGGATGCATTAACTGTTTCAAATATGGATTTCATACAAGTTCCAGAAAGCAAGCAATTGGACCACATCTATGGGTTGTGGTGAAATTGGCTATGAAGGGAGCAAGTGTTATTAGTGGCAGGTACTTGTAAACATTGTGACTAAGTGCAGTGTATAAGTCATTTTAGAGAAAGGCATTGCCTGTTGCACATGTTTGAGGCAAGATTTCAAAATAAATTACTCGAAAACTAGTCTGAGATTACTCTGACGTCCAACAGCTGTTTTGCCAGACAAGCTGGGGCCGTGGGACATTTGAAAATAAAGTGAAACGATGGGTCACTGTGAAAACTGTCTGAATATAAGAAAATAAAGTATGGCAGGTAAATGAAACTTGCATAAACGAAGAGATAAATGAAAAATTAACAAATTGATACCCGATTTATATAATTCCAAGGTTGTTAGTTGGCACCACAAGCGACTAAGCAGCGCATCTATTTTGGATGGGCAAATATCCACTTTTTGATATGGGATGAGCTCTGATGTCCCAAGGCCCCAGCTTGTCTGTCAAAACAGCAGTTGGACGTCAGAGTTATCTCTGACTTCTCTAAAACCTACAAATTTGATAATTTTAAATTTGTTTTTTTACAAAAAAAATATACTTGTGATAATTTCAAATAAAATTACTTATTAATGGTCATTTAGCCCTTCTGGTACAGTAAATTGCTGAAAAATCTCTTAAAAATGAGCCATAAATAAAGATTTTTAGGCCAAAAAATACATAGGTAAAGATAGTGGTACTAATTAGAAAAAAATATTTGTCAGACTAGAAGCTTTTAAGGTATATGACTATTGAATTTGACATCACAGCTTACAGAAATCTAGCATTCATTGATAGTAAGAGTAGGTGAAGTCAACTGTAAATGTTATATTCTATATAGACCAATTAATCATCATTTCTTGGTTTACAACAAAGAAGAACATACATGACATACATGTTTACAGGTTCTTTTTGCATAAAAATGAACAAAAGGTAACGAATTTTTAGAATAACTAATCAAAGAATTCAAATATAGTAAAATGTTCAGAGTGACAACAACACATAAATTCATGAATAAGCTATGTGCATTAAAAGTTAATTATCAGTGTTGTAGGTCACTAGTTAAATATTTTCTGATATTTTAATTTTTGGACTACATGTGTAGTTATTCTATATAAATAAGACCAAGGTTTCATGTTGAAGGACGTACCTTGATCTATAATTGTTAACTTTTTATACATTATGACTTGGATGGAGAGTTGTCTCATAGGCACTCATACCACATCTTACATATATATATAATATATATAGAAGATGTGGTATGTAAGTGCCAATGAAATTAATATATATTTCTTTTATATAAACCATATTACACATACATTTTTGTATTTCACATTTGAAATCACAGTTATTTGTTGCAACCAATGTAATAGATTTATTTGCTGCATTAAAGTAGCAGCACATGAACTTCTTTATATACAGCAAATAATTTGACATAAGTCATGGTTTATTTCAACACTTCGATAACATATATATTAATATCTGTTACTTTATCTATTCTGAAGTACAAAATGTAAGATCTGCTACTGTTTTATACTGTTTTATACATTTTTATCTATTACATGTAGTCTGTATATAAATTATTTTTATACATTTTCTATCTATCTATCTATACAAGAAAGTGATACTAGTTTGCTTTTACTCATTGTTATTTGTATTAACTTTGATTTAAGTTTATGAGTTTTTATTTATTTAACAGGGGTTTCAGACAATGGTGGAAAACCTTACCTGACCATAAAAGACTTCACTTTATTCATCTTTCTAAAAAACAGTGGAAGGAAATTTTATTAGCAATATCAGGAATATCTGTTCTTGGGAGTCTTTATTACTGGAGCCATATACAAGAGGCCCCTATAACAGGAAGGAGAAGATTCATAGCATTTACAGATAATCAGTTTCAACGTGTGATGAAGATTGAAGCTGAGCAGGTATTCTGTTTGATCATAATCAGGATTCAGACAATATTGGGAGTAATCTTTAATAGTTTTCCTAACATGTACAAAAGTTTTTGAGGGATTCAAAGCATAAGCTAAGTCATTCATCACATCTTCATTAAACTTTGTGAATTCTATGTTGATTTCTTCTGATACAAATGCAAAATGTAAATGCAGAAAGATTTAAGGGTTCAATTATATTATGTATTTCTAACTTCAATATGCAAGATGAATGAATGTTTAATATGAAAATGATATTTCAATTTTTGCTCATACTGACAGTCACATAGAATTTGTAATTGCTTCCTTGGTTTCTTCATACATTTTCCCCCTTTTGTGACAAATGCACCTCAGGCAAGGATTTCTGTCTGTCAGACAACTATAGGCATATCCCTTTATTTTAAAATTTGAAGCTTTGATCCTGCATTTTTAGACATATTTTGAGTATTTAACAGTCTGATTTAAATCTTATATTTTAGTGATATTTTGATTCAGTTTGATCAGCATAATTGATGTCATCTTTTTAATAATATTAAAAAGAAAAAAATTTGGTATGATTGCCAATGGGTCAACAATCCACCAAAAGGCACAAGTACAAGGATGTAAACAACTAACTTGTTACTACACTTTCAAAGTCTGACCATGTAATATTTTGCAAAATAATCTAAAATCTTTAGAAATTTTCATTTTAGCTTCAGGAGCAGCTAAAAGAAAAGATTCTTCCAAACAACCATCCATTGTATCCTGTTTTGTTAAAGATTGTTCAGCGATTATATGATGCTAACACAGATATTAAAGAAGTAGAGATGCAGAAGTGGACACTAGCTATTGTAGATGACCCTGATAATGTCAATGCATTTGTTTTACCAGTAGGTATTTTAAAGGAAACTTTATAACTCTAACTTATTCATTGATTGATTTTATTTGATGCAATCTGTTTTTTTTTTTTGTTAAAACTGAAGCAGAAGAACAGATCCATAAATGATTATAAAGATTGAAATATTCAGACGACTTATTGAGATTGCTTTAATTTGAAACAGTTTTTATTCTTCATGACAAGACTGTTCCAGTATTCAATGGATTAAGTGGAGCAGTTTCTCCTAGTTTGTCTTTATTACTTGGACTTTTTTCACTCTTCAGTGCACTCTCTAGTAAATAAAAATAAAATATAGATATTTTTAGAGGAAGTCATTTAAAAATTTGAACATAACTTGTTTTACTTGTAGACAGGTGATGTGTTTGTTTACACTGGATTGATTAAATTTGTGGAAACTGAAGATGAATTAGCAATTGTATTAGGACATGAAATGGCACATGCTATACTCAAACATGCAGTAAGTTTCAACTAAAAAACTAAAACACTTAAAATAAAAATAATATGTGTATTATGTTCAAATAAATGTTACTTTTTTTACATTTATAAAACTTGATATCAATCACTTCTATTGAAGAAGAAAGCTGCCTTGCCATGAGCGAACCATTAAACTTTTTAATTTCAATAGACTTAACTAATATCTGTTTAAATGTGAATTTCTTATAGAGATATTTTGTGTATAAAGCTCACTGAACAGGGGAAAACTATAGCCAGATATCCAATAATGGTGTTATAGTAAGCTTTTCAGAATATAGCTACAAAATTAATATTTTGTGTACATCAATTCAAATATCTGTATACTGAAAATAAGGTCATTTAATATTGCAATAAACCCATCTATAATAGTATGTTTTTTACAGAAAAAAATACATTTTCCTTAAATGACTGAAGATTCTATGATAATTTGATTTCTGAAGAAAAGCATTTAAAATTGATTTATTTATCAAATCAAGTCAAGATAGTAAAAATTACAGCTAATACATTAATGCTAGCAAGACAAAATCTTTGTCTTGCTTGCTTGCTTTGCTTGTATCAATGTTTGTTCAAGCATGGCAATTAAGATAGGCGGGGCTTCAGCTTGTAAACATCATACTTAAATTTTATTGGACGTTATGTTTGAAGTTAAGTACAGTCACACTAAATTTTAAAACATAAATGGAAGCCAAAAAATTGTGGTTTTTTTTCTCGAAGATATGCACTTTTTTATCATACATCTTTTTTTGATACATCATCTTGCTTCATATTCTATCATTTTTATATAGCAAAGCTACAGGTTGACTTTATAACATAAAAAAAATCACATTACTAAAAGATGAAATATATGGGTCAAATGAAATACCTATCTTATGAATCACTAAATCAGAGTAGGTGTGTTCGAATAGATATTTTGCTTTTCTAAAAGTACTTGACGACAGTCTTTTCAGTTGGATGATGAAAATGCATATCTTCGAGAAAAAAACAAATACATTTTTTGGCTTCCATTTCTACGATTGCGCTTTATATTTGTCATCCTGTGATGTTTTAAAATTTAGTGTCCTTAACTTCAAACAAAACCGTCCAATAGAATTTAAGTATGATGTATACAAAGCTGAATCCCCGCCTATCTTAATTGCCATGCTTGAGCAAACATTGATACAAGCAAAGCAAGCAAGCCAAACAAAGATTTGTCTTTCTAGCATTAATGTATTAGCTGTAAAAAAAATTAAATGGTTAGACTTTTAATAATTACTTTTGCTTTAGAAATTGCTTAGAAAATAATATGAATTATGATTTTGCAGGCAGAGTCACTTAGTCAGGCCCAGTGGATAGATTATTTTGTGATATTGATCATGGCAGCTTTGTGGGCTGTAATACCATATGATGGAATTGCCTTTGTTTTCAACTGGTTTGTTCACAAAGTAACTGAGGTAAAGTCTAAGGAGTTACAGTATTGAGGAATGCATATAAAACACTATAACAAAGTTACTAAGATAAGAAAACAATGACAGTACTAGGCTTAGATATGTACATAAATAGTATTAACTGTGCTTGAGTATGTCTAAAATCAATAAGCACAACTAATATTTTGGCATTTGATATCAGTACACTGCATTTTGTGTTGTAGGTTATTTAGAAGTATTCAATAAAACATAAAATGCCAGAAAAGATATTGATGCAGGAAGTGCATTTTTGTGTATCTGCTCTTGTGCTTTCATGTCAATTTGGCCAATATATTCCTAACAGGCTATTATTTGAACTTAGAATTATTTTTAATTATGGAATTTTCATAATTTCTTGTGTTTAAATTTTTTAATAAATTCCATGTTTATTTGGTGTTGTGATGCTTTGAGTGGTTAATAACACTTTTCATATAATGTATTTTGGTTAGATAGTGTTGTGCGCGGCACAGTACATTCTAATGAAAATATACTATTTTCTTTGTAATAGAAAGTGTTGTGCGCAGCACAGAACATTTCAGTACAGAATAAGCATGGAATTTATTTAAAATTTCAATAACAAGAAATCAAGCAAATTCCATAATTAAAAATAAATCCAAGTTCAAATAATAGCCTGTTACCTGGAAAAGCTTATAAGAAATCCCTCTCATGATGTCACTGTCAATTGTGTAATCAAAGGTAATATTTTTTCATTTTGTGTACATGTGGTCATTCTGAAATAGAACAGAGTATTAAATATAAAGAAATCAGATCTTTCTAGATATATACCGGTATGCATGAAGGAAAATAAATAGTGATACTTTCTTTTTCAGTATATGTTACACTTACCACATAACAGGCTACATGAAACAGAGGCAGACAAAGTTGGTTTAGAACTAGCTGCTAAAGTATGTTATACATTATTTCACCACTTCCTAAGGATTTATTCCAGATTATTTGTGTTAGGTTTTACTCTCTTAATACTCTATTAAAAAATTTCATTTGAAATATCTCTTATACTATCTGAATACTTTAAAATTTTACTAATCCAAATATTCGAATATAATTCAACGAGTGACCCAACAACACATTAATGCATGATTGCGTTTACAATATGATTAATTATCAGGACGAAGAAAACACATTAATTGTGAAAGATTTAACTGTTCATGCTGGAAATAGATAACAGGTCACAACTAATTGTTTTTATCCTTTTTTTAAGCTTTTCTCATCAAGTGGCATTTGCTGCCCTTTGTCGTGGCCTGATGTCATCATCTGTCATCTGTTAACTTTAACAAAAATCTTCTCATCTATAGCTACTTTTTCACAATTTTTAAAGCTAAAAAATAAGTTCCTGCAAGGTTGTCCTGGCGAAATAAATCACCAAATCTAAATTGTATGAAAACAAACCTCTTAAATTAAAGTTCACATTTTGGAATATCAAAATTTGTGTATACTATTCTGTTGTCTTCAGATATCTGAAATGACGATATTCAATATTTCAATTAAGGTGGTACCCAACACTTTCACTAAAATTCATTTGGCTCTTTTAATTTTCATAAAATTTTGTCAAAGTACTTTAACAAAAATATAAAAATTAAAAAAAAAAATGAACCAAACATTTTGTCAGAAAAATTACACTGGTTATATAGCAATTTGACAAACACCAATTTTGATCATTGAGAAGCTTAATTTTCCCTTTACATCACAACGTAATTAAAATGTTTAGCTGACTTTACAGAGTTATCTCCCTGTAGTGTTAGGTACCACCTTAACTGCTATGATGTGTGGTTTTGATTTTAAGAAAATTAACGGATTCTTTTGAAAAGTAACTGTATGTTATCTTAGATTTTTTTTATGATTCATCTTATAAACTGTAGGCATGTTTTGATGTGAGATTCGGAACTGTTTTCTGGAGAAAATTTGAACTTAAGGACAAAGTTGATAATGGAAAGTTGCCAGAATGGTTATCAACTCATCCAGCCAGTGAGAAAAGAGTAGACTTCTTTGAACATTTTATTCCTGAGGTTTGTTTATTTCTTTGAAATTATTGATAGCATGACAAATGAAATAGATATAGGAAGATGTGGTGTGAGTGCCAATGAGACAACTCTCAATAGTTTATGCATAAAACAGCAGAACAAATCATAATCTGAAACGAGCATACCTTGACTGTTATTCTTTTCATATAGGGATATACTGCCTATATCATTTTTTCACACATATCTGTCCATATATATGTCTATCAGATATGCAGGAAAACTTTTGAAATGTATATCCTTGCTTGGTAAGAATCTTAATGAATGATAAATAATTATGACCCACAAAATGCAGGAAATATTTGTGTACAATAGGAGGAAAGTGTTACAGATATGCCAGCCTAGAAACAGGTTATAATTATTAAATAGATAAATACATTGTTATTATTAGCAGCATAAATAAAATTTTAAAACATAACCAATAGTATTTTAAATATGTGTTTTTTTCTGTAGTACTTAGAGATGAGAAAGCGTTGTAGATGTCCACCATTATCAGAAAAGGATCCAAGAAAATTACTTCTACCTCTTCAAGATCAGATTGATAATCTTATTACTTCTAAAAGATCTAGGGGAAACATCGAAAGATTAAAGATTGCACCTTCAAGCCGTAGTCCACTAGTCTCACAAAATCAGGCAAACAACCCATCAACAAAGAACCAACCGACTAATCAAATAATTCTTAATGACAAAGACACAACTGAAAAAGAAAACATTTTGTCAGCAGTTTCTCCTATCAGGTCTGATAAAAATGATACACAAGTAACTGATGATGTGATTGTTGAAACAGAATGTGAAAAAGGGTTTTCTTCTAAAGTTGTGCCAAATGTTCTTATATCACAGGAACTGGACAGTAAAGACAAAAATATTATTGGAAGCAAGGAAGAAGTAATTGGGCATTGATGACTAATTTATTAGGTTTATTTTAATTATTTATTTTTAGTTATTATTATGAATTTCCTTTTTTGAAGTTGGAAGATCTAATTGATCCTAATTGGTAGGTTGAAAAATTAGCACATGTCAACCTTCAGCTGTCTAATAAAGCTGTGCAGTGGTGTAGAGCTATTTCGGTGCATTACGTTTGCGCGCATTGCCATTACATTTGCGCGCAGCTTTCCACTACATTTGCGCACATTTTTTTGGCAGGTAAACTCAGGTAAACTCAGGTAAAATACAGGTAATAATGCTTATTTATCTATTCATTTGTTCAATTATTTACAAGTATCAGTACCCCTTCCTTTAGTATAAGTCTCATAAGGCAGGGGAAAAAAGAGATAAAACCGCAGATTTTTTTTTCTATATTTCAGACAAAAATCAAGTCAAAGGTGTATGCAAAATTTTAAGAAAATCCGTGACATAGCCCATTCATACATTGTAACTTGACCTTAAGCTACAACGGAGTTTTTACTTGCTTTTAGACTTCAATATGAACAGTTTATAATTTGACTGATAAACAAACTTTTTTTTAAATTAATAATTGATTAATATGAAAATACAAAAAAAATAGGTATTTATAACTTAATATAAATTTTATTTATATTTTTACCTGAGATTACCTGTAAAATAAATACGCGCAAATGTAATCAAAAGCTGCGCGCAAACGTAAAATATTTTAATCCCCAAATGCGCGCAAACGTAGTGCGCCCAGCTATTTAGGGTTTAATAGTTAATAGAATATATAGTATTTTTAATAAAACCTATCCTCTTGAAAGGTATACAAAAATATCATTGGGAGATAGACTATATAAGCTATATTTTGCTCTTTGAAATAGTTCTTCTTTTACATTTACATTTCAAGAATATAAAAGTATTATTCTAGTCCTGACAGCATTTTTGGAGAGAAATTTCTCAGGGTTAAACTGTTAACACATCACTTTGTGTCCAGATGAGTGTCTTTCAAATTCATATATCACATTTTATAGAAGAAGATGTTTTATAAATTTTATTTGAAAAAATGTACATACTTTAGCAAGGGAATTTTCATCATGGTATGTGTCTCTGTCATTGAATTTTTAGAAGAAATGTACATTGACTCTTTCAACTTATATTTACAAACTTTTTTGCTATCTATATTTTGCAATTTTTTATACATTTTTTGGCCACTATATTATAAGTTATCTAGTTCATATTCGTAGATATAGATATGTTAACACCCTGAAGTATCCAAGTACAGGATACTGAAGGGTGTTAAAATATCCATATCTACAGATATGAATGTAGATAACAAATTTATCCCCGGTCTTTGTCTAAATCTGGTGATTGTAAGAGAAATTCGACCACAAAGTTTTATGTGAAAGTAACGTTTTTTGTCGAGCCTGCAACTTTTGTTGCAGAAAGCTCGACATAGGGATAGTGATCCGGCGGCCGGGCGGCTACGGCGGCGGCGGCGGGGGCCGTGTTAGCTCACTTCTTAAAAGCTTTATATTTTAGAAGGTAGAAGACCTGGATGCTTCATACTTTGTATATAGATGCCTCATGTTACGAACTTTCCTTCAGTCACATGTCCAATGTCCTTGACCTCATTTTCCTGGTTCAGTGACTACTTGAAAAAAAAGTTAAGATTTTTTGTAATGTTAAATTCTCTCTTATTATAAGTAATTGGATAACTATATTTGGTATGTGCGTACCTTGCAAGGTCCTCATGCCTGTCATGACTTGACCTCGACCTCATTTCATGGATCAGTGAACAAGGTTAAGTTTTCGTGGTCAAGTCCATATCTCAGATACTATAAGCAATAGGTCTAGTATATTCGGTGTATGGAAGGACTGTAAGGTGTACATGTCCAACTGGCAGGTGTCATCTGACCCTGACCTCATTTTCATGGTTCAGTGGTTATAGTTAAGTTTTTGTGATTTGGTCTGTTTTTCTTATACTACATGCAATAGGTCTACTATAATTGATGTATGGAAATATTTTATGATCTTAATGTCGGTTACGCAGGTTTTATTTGACCTTGACCTCATTTTCACGGTCCATTGCTAAGTTTTAAGTGTTTGTGTTTCGGTCTGTGTTTCTTTATTTATAAGCAATAAGTCAACTATATTTGTTGTTTTGAAGAATTGTTAGCTGTACATGTCTGCCTGACATGGTTCATCTGACCTTAACCTTATTTTCATGGTTAATTGATCAATTTTTCGTTTTCTTAGTTAATGTTGAGTTTATGTGACAGTTGAAATAAAGCTTTATATTTCGGTCTATCAAGATAGTATCAAGGATTAGTAAAGAAGGCGAGACATTTCAGTGTGTGCACTCTTGTTTCATTTTTAGCTCACCTAGCCCGAAGGGCCAAGTGAGCTTTTCCCATCACTTGGAGTCCGGCGTCCGTCGTTGTCGTCCGTCGTCGTCCATCGTCGTTAGCTTTTACAAAAATCTTCTCCTCTGAAACCACAGGGCCAAATTAAACCACACTTGGCCACAATCAACATTGGGGTATCTAGTTTAAAAAATGTGTGGCGTGACCCAGTCAACCAACCAAGATGGCCGCCACGGCTAAAAATAGAACATAGGGGTAAAATGCAGTTTTTGGCTTATAACTCAAAAACCAAAGCATTTAGAGCAAATCTGACAAGGGTATAATTGTTTATCAGGTCAAGATCTATCTGCCATGAAATTTTCAGATGAATCCGACAACCCGTTGTTGGGTTGCTGCCCCTGAATTGGTAATTTTAAGGAAATTTTGCTGTTTTTGGTTATTATCTTGAAAATTATTATAGATAGAGATAAACTGTAAACAGCAATAATGTTCAGCAAAGTAAGATTTACAAACAAGTCAACATGACCGAAATGGTCAGTTGACCCCTTTAGGAGTTATTGCTCTTTATAGTCAATTTTTAACAATTTTTCGTAAATTTTAGTTATCTTTTACAAAAATCTTCTCCTCTGAAACTACTGGACCAAATTAATCCAAACTAAGCAACAATCATCTTTGGGGTATCTTGTTTAAAAAATGTGTGGCGTGACCCAGTCAACTAACCAAGATGGCCACCACAGCTAAAAATAGAACATAGGGATAAAATGCAGTTTTTGGCTTATAACTCAAAAACCAAAGCATTTAGAGCAAATCTGACAAGGGGTATAAATGTTTATCAGGTTAAGATTTATCTGCCCTGAAATTTTCAGATGAATCCGACAACCGGTTGTTGGGTTGCTGTACCTGAATTTGTAATTTTAAGGAAATTTTGCTGTTTTTGGTTATTATCTTGAATATTATTATAGATAGAGATAAACTGTAAACAGCAATAATGTTCAGCAAAGTAAGATTTACAAATAAGTCAACATGACCGAAATGGTCAATTGACCCCCTAAGGAGTTATTGTCCTTTATAATCAATTTTTAACAATTTTCATAAATTATTAACATTTCCACTGATACTACTGGGCCAAGTTCATTATCGATAAAGATAATTGTAAGCAGCAAGACTGTTTAGTAAAGTAAGATTCACAAACACATCACCATCACCAAAACACAATTTTGTCATGAATCCATCTGCTTCCTTTGTTAAATATTCACATATACCAAGGTGAGCGACACAGGCTCTTTAGAGCCTCTAGTTTAAATACCTTTTATTTAAATTTGGGATTTTGACATATTTTTAACAGGCTGTAGGGTACTACCTTTGGTAGAACCCTACAGGTAGACTTATATAAGATGTTTTTAATCTGAAGAGAGAAAGTAAAGCGGGTCGAATTTGACGCTCAAAGTTGTGAGAGTTACATCTTAGACGGTGTGACGTCAACTTGGGTCATTTTCATAGCTAGGTCAGTAGTCCCATTCATTGACAATGTGGCAGAATAGTGATCCATTTCTAAAATGAGTGCAAATAATCCACATAATAAGATAAAATTGTTAGTGTATTAAGTATCTAGTTATACAGACATCATAAATAATCTACAGAATTCGATATTTCATAAGGAACAACCATGGAACTAAGGAAAACGTGTGTGAATTTCCCCAATGTAATGGGTAGCAATGTCCGGGGACATGGGTTGGCAACACTCAGGGGCTATGGGTTTTGCAACAACGTTAACTAATCAAAATCCTAGAAATAAACTTAGCCAGGGATAATGTGTTATATTATTGGCTGAGTGTTAAAAAAGAGTCAATTAATCTAAGCACCAAGTGTGAAGATACTGTTGTACTTTTAGGAAATTAAGTTTTCTGGTATAAATTAAATTTAAAATTGTAATACATTAAATTATTTCTTTTCATTTTCTTGCTTTCGCACTCAAGAGTGAAAGGTTTTGTGGATAGAGTAAAAATTGTTAATTAGTGAATATCTGATTTAGTGGTTTCTCAAAAGTCTTCCTTCATGCCTATACAAAATTGGTACTTGGTTGAACCTTTAATGAAGTTATTTCTTCACCTATACCCACAACAATTTTCATATAGACCTTCCTGCAATTTAGTATAACCATGATAATCATGAAATTTTCATGTATATTTTATTGGTAACTATATATCTTTTAATCTACTAATCAAGGGATTCCAAATTTTAGAATCTACCTTCATATGGGCCTGCTTTACATGTGTTGTTTCTTTTAACATCTATCACTCACTCTGACAACATAATACATATGTGGGAATACCATTAGTGAGCAAAAATCATAGTTTAACTTGTTAATGACTGTAATCCGGGACAAACACAGGGTTTCAGGTTAGGGTGTCAATAGGCTAGGAATGGACCTTGGCAAAAATTTCTGACATTTATGAACATTAACAAATGGTTCTTATGTAGAGAAAATGTCAATTTAGATATATATTATGAAATTTGTTTATGTAAAGCAAATTCTTTTTAAAAATCATAATTGATTATTTTATTCTGTGATATTTGTAAAATATATATTTAAAAAGATTAATAAAAAATAACTTTAAAATGTCTTATGAGTTATGGCTAAAAAAAGGAACTGTCCTTAGTTATCGTTATTCCTACAATATGTGGGCAATAAGAAGTAACACTAGTTTAGGCATACAAGTATAATTGTAAACAGTAGCATCATCTTAGTGTACACATCATCAGTATCAGTGCTTATCTATGGGGCGCATAATAAAGACATATATATGTTCCGGACCATATGAGTATTTGGACCATACCCGTATGGTCATGACCATATGCGTATACTCATATGGTCCGACCGTACGAGTATGGTCGAACCATATGAGTATAAATCTAGTTTGGTTATTAACGGGCCGGACCATATGAGTATTTGGACCATATAGATATTTTTTCAAATTACATTATAGACGTATCAATACAAAAACTATCTAAAAAAGCCATGATGGTTACCATGATGACAATGTATTAATTTTATTATTCAAAGACTACGTAAAAATTAAATATTGATGCCCTAGTTAGTTTTCATCACTAATTACATTCTTGCATGTAGGCTTGAGGTGACAGTTACTTCCACACGGTATCATAGCTTTTTTGCATTTACTAGTCCTTGTACATGTTGTGCACGATCCTTTTCATTTACATCTTTTGTTTGCGAATGAAAAGTTAGCCTTTTTGCAGCTGCGTACAATGATACCGAGGTCTTGGACCATTCAGATATATTTACGATGTTTTAAGAGGCTCCAGATCTCAAATATCGTAACACAACTGCAATACACCATATTCACAAGACAACTTAAATAAAATATGTTACTTTCAATTGACTTCTTGTGTAACAGTTCTTTAAGAAATTTTTGGAAATATTTTTTTTTTAAGTCGACATATTGCCATTCACTCTTTATAACAAATAGGTAATGACCATAGGCAATGTGACCAAGTTTTGACAAGTAAGTAAAATTAACTATTTGAAACTTCTATTTATTTGTATCTAATCTTTTTGTTATGATTATCTAAATTAATATAAAATTACCTATATGATAGCGTCTTTTTAATGAACAGTCATACCATATGAAGAGTTGAGACGTATGTAAAGTAAACTGTAACAGAGTGTTTATTACCCGGACCATACAGGTACGGTCGGACCATATGAGTATATACCCATATGGTCATGACCATACTCGTATGGTCCAAATACTCATGGTCCGGAACATATATACCTTTACACTTAGTTTGACTTTTTGAGAATAAATCAGTGTCTGAGTGATATGAGGAATATATAATGGTTTGACATTTTCTGATGTGTTCTTGCAGAAAAATGATGTGATGTGTTGTTATTGCCAATGAGCCTGTAACCAATTGATAAAAAAAAAACAGAAAGAAAAAATGGAGTATCTTCAGATAGTGACAATGCCTTCAACAACTAGTACATATATATTCACTCTGCCTCTGTATTGTTAATTCAAAAATGCTAAAAATATTGGAAAATGAATTACAGGAAACATTATTTGGTCTAATTCAATAGATTGTATTCAGAACAAGAGAAGGAAAGACAAAAAAACAGCTGTTAAAAGTACAGTCATGATAGGCAAAATACATCCCTTTATAACACACCTTTGCCAACCATCAAATCATCCATATAGTGTTTGGATCTATTGTCTTCTGTTATTGCTGGTTCAAGTTTTATTTTGCTCAGATTCAGTTTTTAAGATAGTTTGGTGTGAAACAGATGTTACATCAGTAACATCACTATTAGAAGATGCAAGGTACATCAAGATGAGACAGCAACCCAATAACAAGAAAAGACATAGGACAAAGGATGATCATGGTTCAAGTGAATACAGTGATCAGTATTTTATTTTTGTAGTGATAGTTTAATGCAACTGTGATTGCAAAATAAATTATCACAGAGTAAATTGAGATATGAACTTTTGATTTATACATGAAACAGCATGTTTAACAATAAAGTATAAACTTTCAGATAATAGAGGACCTGGAACTTTAGTATTTCTTAAAATAAGGAGATGTGGTATGCTTACTAAGACCATTATTTTTATATGACGGCAAAAAATGTTGTGGTTGTATATTGGTATCAAGTTGTCGTCGTTGTTGTCATTATCGTCCGAAGACGGATGGGTTCAGAATAATAACTGAAGTATTAGTAAACAGAAATCAATAAAATTTAAAACAATGTTTATATCCACAAAAGGAAATTTTGGATTGATTTTTGGGGTTATTGTACCTAAGGTTTAGGAATAAGGGGCCCAAAGGACCCAAAAATAGCATTTATCTAGTGTCAGTACAATAAGTTGTGTATAAGTATATCAATTGTTCCACAATGTTTAATACCATAAGGAGAAGGTTGAGATATGTTTTAAGGGTTATGGGGCAAACAGTCTTGGAAAAAAAAGGAAAAAAAGGGGCTAAAAACATTTTTGTAGTTTCAAGTTAATAAATTAGAGTTATCTTTTTTTGTCCAGAATGGTTGTTGAATCACCTAAAACCAATGCTTTATATAATCTTCTTTGAAAATTGGAGTGATCTTTCTTTGTCCAGAATAGAAGTTGAATCAACTTAAATCAATGCTTTATACAATATACAATTATCACTGAACTAGTATATGTTTGTTTAGGGACCAGCTGAAGGACGCCTCCAGGTGCCGGAATTTCTCGCTACATTGAAGACCTGTTGGTGACCTTCTGCTGTTGCTATGCCAAGGTAGTTTTTGATGAAGTTGAAGTCCAATCGACTTCAAACTTAGTACACATGTTCCCTATGATATGATCTTTTTAATTTTAATGCCAAATTAGAGTTTTTACCCCAATTTCAGGGTCCACTGAACATGGAAAATGATAGTGCGAGTGGGGCATTCGTGTACTGAGGACACATTCTTGTTTTTTTATATGGTCGGGTTGTTGTCTCTTTGACACATTCCCCATTTCCATTCTCAATTTTATAATGCAATATTCACTTTACTACCAACTGATAAGTTAAAGCAATCTTTACCATTCAGTGATTACAAGCACTTTGATTACCATTCTATTGTTTTCCCCCTTTACAAGTGGAAAAATTGGAGATTTTTTTAGTTTCTGTTCTCACAAGTAAGGTTTGTCTCAACTAAATTTAATGAAATGTGTATATAATGCTTATTACCTCTTAACTCAATTTTTTGGCAGCTTCACTTTTACAGTTCTTGAGTTATGTCCCTTTATAACGTTATATGCTAGCGGGGGCATCATCTGTGTCCTTTTGGACACATTCACTATTTATTTTTTTTAAAGTTACTATTTTAATTAATATTAATTTTAACCATGTCTGCATGACATTTTATATTTTGATATTTTATGATGTATGTAAATGAGTAGTTATTGTTGCAAATTCCATTAGAAATTTGAATTTAGATCAGTTTTGGAATAAGGAAAAGGGGGAAGTGAAAAAAAAATGGGGTGGGGGTCAATTTTTTTCTCTCATTTCATTTCAGAATTTATTTAAAAAGAAAATTTCTTCAAATATTTTTTCTTTGAGAGGATTAATATTCAACATCATAGTAAATAGCTCAAAAGCCAAACAAAGAAATTAAATTCATTAGACTACATTTATTCTGTGTCAGAAACCTATGCTGTGTCAACTATTTAATCACAATCCAAATTCAGAGCTGTATCCAGCTTGAATGTTGTGTCCATACTTGCCCCAAATTTTCAGGGTTTGACCTCTGCGGTCGTAAAGCTAGGCCCTGCCGAGCATCTAGTTGACATTATTTCTAATTTATTCCTTAAAAAATCCATACTTAATTTTTAAAATGAAGTTACCTATAGTTGTTAATTTCTGTGTTATTTTGGTATCTTGTGGAGAGTTGTCTCACTGGCAATCATACCACATCTTTTTTTTTTATAGATTAACAAACTTTGTACAAGCTATTATCAAGAAGAGACATCTTGAGTGCCCAATATTGGTAATTACAAAATATCACAAACTTCAGTGTACAAACTTCTCTAACATAATCGCTAAATGTTCCATAAAACTGTTTGGTGCTGAGACAATGATTACAATCTATCATAAAATTTTGTACATTTTCTTTGTATTTATTGAAAACGTTTATTGACCGTTACTGTTGATAAAAGATAAACTTTGTAGTTGGTCATTAGCTTAAATATTTGTTTTATTATCTCCCTTGTGTTCTACTTTCGTTTTGACTACCATTTCACAATAAACATGAGGAAGAAAACATGACCGTCTCAAGAAATTTCTACATGATATGCTAAATCATTAGAACTTGTTAGGGTTGTGTGATTGTAATTTTATAGCAATGCATTTGGTTAGAACAGGATCACTCTTAAAATTTAACAATCCTAGTCAATATAGAAGAATTGTACATGAAACATGGAAATCTATTCATATTTTTCATCAAAACAGCAAAAGAAAAAAAATATTACTTCAGCTTAATTTCACCAAATTCTGTTATAATCGTCAATCACCAAATAAACACAGCAAATTTCATACTAGTCCAAGACGTCATTTTGATCCAACAGTTTGGCCAATTATTAGGAATGTCTTGAAAGGAACAGGAATTATTAGTGGAAGGTAAGTGAAAGCTTTGACCTATTTGTCAGAGGTGTAAGATGACTTTGGGCCTGTTAGTCCGTTCGCCTGTATGTCTGTTTGCCTGTCCCTCAGTCTGTCTATTCATCCACCTGTCTGCATAGGGTCTTAATGTATGTACAACCTATGTCAAAGGTCAAGGTTGAAAACTTTGGTTTCAGTTGACAACCCCATGTCATATGGTAAAGATCGTGTCCACATTGTATCTTGAGAACCTTTATGATTTAATAGTTTACGGTACACCTGACATGTATGTATATTAACCAACTCTGCAGGTTGTGTCATAATGTATGTACAACTCCCTAATATCAAGGATCAAGGTCACAAACGTTTGTATTAGTTGAAAACCCCATGTCCTATGATAATATTATTTTTTACCACACATAATTATTCAGAGCGGGCCCACAGAGATGACTCCCATCTGAATGATGTCTAGTTGTTATTAATATTAAACTGATGCATTTAAAAATCATGTAAATTCTATAAGCTGTTTTGCTTCTGAATAAAGTATTATTTATGAAGACCACAAACATGTACATGTAAAAGACATGAAAAAATATTCAAATTTGATATAAGGATAACTTCTTTATTTTAAGCTGGTACTACTTCACAGGTATATATTTTTAATGAACTAGTCTGTCCTAGATTTTGCAGGGCACTTTATATTTTACTCTGCAGCATTACTGATTGTAATGATACCAAACTTTTCTTTTTCACAATGATTTTAAAAGATATTATAAAAGGGTATTTTTTTCTGGAAATAAGATTGTGGAAATATTGTTTGTTTGGTTGGATTATTTTTTTTATCAAATTAAAATGGAATTGAAACATTTTTTGACAACAATAAATTATTGTTATGACATATAATAGAATGTATATTGTTTGATTTGCTTCCTATAATGTTTTGTAGAATTGTTCTTTGGTTGGTTGGTTTACAGAGTTTTAACAATCTGTCTTCAATAAATGTCTGTTCCAGATTTCAATTTATCAAATAATCCTTAGATAGTGTAGATACAATGTGAATGTATGATGATAACTGTTCTTGTACAGTGACAAGTTAAATGCATATTGAGGTCAAGAACTTGTTAATTTCATTTGAATATGAACCTTGCTTTGTATTAGACCTTCATTTTAAAAGGTGGTTACATAAAAGAAAGATGTCTACACAATACTGTTAAGTATTACATGTACAATAATCAGTAAAGGAAAAGTACTCAACTCTATAATAACAGCATAACAGTTAATATACCACAATCCCAAATACAACTAAAATTAAAAATATCTTCAAAAAAATGCTTGCAATTACTGTAAGCCAGCTCAATACTTTGACCTGATGATGTTGAATTATATAATCATTTGCTCTTATATCACTTACTGTACTCAAATAATAAGATTCATAAACAATATGGTAAGACATGTCAGATCTTGTACAATGCCTTAAACAAGTCTGTCACAGAATAACAATGCCTTAAACAAGTCTGTCACAGAATAACAATGCCTTAAACAAGTCTGTCACAGAAAAACAATGCAGAAAAAACCTAATATAGTTGTCTATTATATAAATGCTTCAAACCATGATAAATTACCAAATACATCATGTTCATTACAAAGATTGAACAATAGTTTTATAACCTTATTTAATCAATAATGCTGTTATTAATTATTTGTATTTTATATTCTATTATGCTATTCCAGAGGTTTTAGACAATGGTGGCAAGCACTTCCAGATAAAAAACGAAGATACTTCTTTCATTCTGCCAGAAAAAAGCGCCATGAACTTATATTACTAATCACATTGTTGGGCTGCTGTTTTTATGTTTACCATCGGACACATCTGCAGGTGGCACCAGTTTCAGGAAGAGAGAGGTTTATTGCTTTTACAGATTATCAGTTTGATAAAATTATGGAATTTCAAGCTCAAAAGGTTTGTTAACTTGTTTACTTTACAACACCAACTTCAAACACCTAATCACATTTTAAATATTGTTTATTTTACCAGATTTTTAAGATTACATACCAGGGAAAGTTTCCACATATTATCAAGCATTTTTAATGTCAGACTAAATTATTGGTTTAAGATCTAGTTATTTAATGTTGACTGAACATTCTTGTTGTGGAAAGTTAGGCATAAAAAAATCTCTGTATTTGCAACAATTGATTAATTTCCTAAATTTTGATAAATATTACCATAAACCACCTCCTAGTACATTTTTGTAGTGTATTTATTTCTAGTAGTTGGACAATTAATTTTGGATTTCACTTTTTTTATTTTGTATGTTGTACGTGTCTCATTCATTGGGTTTCTATTATTTGCAGTTATGTGCTGAATTAAAAGGAAAGTTCCTCCCTGCTAATCACTTGTACTATGGTGTAGTTCTGAATACATTGAATGTACTGATTAATGCCAATCAAGACATCAGTCAGGTCAAGGACGTAAAGTGGACAGTAGCTATAGTTGAGGACCCTGCAGTCAATGCTGTTGTATTATCAGTAAGTATAGTGAAACCTCAATACTGCTGTAAATGCTATCCTATTACTAGTTAGTATAATGAAACCTCAATCCTGCAGTCAAATCCATTGTTTAACTAGTAAGTATAGTGAAACCTCAATCCTGCAGTCAATGCTATCCTATTACTAGTTAGTATAGTGAAACCTCAATCCTGCAGTCAAATCCATTGTATAACCAGTAAGTACATGTATAGTGAAACCTCAATCCTGCAGTCAATGCTATCCTGTTACTAGTTAGTATAGTGAAACCTCAATCCTGCTGTCAACGGGTACAAGAACTCAGACCATCTAATTCTATTCTATGGAGACATCTCTGACCATCTATAACGACAACCCAAGACCAAACTCTCTTTTGAGAACCTTCACATTCTTGTTTAAGTCATTCACTTACGAAATTGATGCACAAACACTTCATATATGCTGCATATATAAGCATCTCTGGATCAAAAGGAAGCACATATAAATGAAAGACTTCTTTTAACATAGAATGTTGTATTAAATAAAATATATATTCATATGTTATAGTGAACAACTTAAACAATAATTAGAGCTGATATATGTTGTGACCTTTTATCTTAACCAATCACCTACTGAGATCATCTGCAACCACAATTTGATTAATTTGTTTTTAAATAATAGGGCAAGAAAGGGTTAAATTGCCTAAGAATTAATGTGTTTTTAAATATAGGCCAATAAAGGGTTCACTTGCCTAAGAATTAGTAATACTCTGATAATCATGAAATTCATATTGGAAAGTGTCCTCTGCTTAAAGTTTCCTCCTTTTTTAAAAGGTTTGATTAGTGAAACTGTTAAAAAGTCCATCTACCCTTGTCATACATTATATCCTGCCAAGTTATCTATAAAGGAGGCTCACGGGTATAAGATTTTCAGAAAAAAATTAAACATTTATTTTTCATTACAAATTTTATCTTTTAGCTTTAGTAGTTGTTACTTTATCATATGGTACAAAAATCATTCCAAAAAATCAATTTGTGTTGGCCCCCAGATAACTTTTAAAATGTAGATATCATTGAAAAAGCTCTAAATTACCTCCCTTTGGTGCAAAAATGACAGAAGAAAAAAAAGAAAAAAAGAGAAAAAAAGAAGAATCAATTTGTGTTGGCCCCCAGATAACTTTTAAAATGTAGATATCATTGAAAAAGCTCTAAATTACCTCCCTTTGGTGCAAAAATGACATTTTTTTGCATTAAGATTGAAATGGTTTTTTTAACTCATTGGTGACCTATATTTTTTATTATTGTTTTTGAATCAGCTGTACATAAACTAGATAATTGTAAAATTTTAGCGATTTCTGTAATTTAGCTTTTTTTTTATTTCGATATTACCACTACTTTTCCTATTAGTTCAACAGAAAAAAAGGAAATTAACAAAAATGTATGTTTCTTTTGAAGGCAGATTGTGAGCGTAAATAAATGGTGACTCCATCTTTTTATTTCATTTTTCGATTATGTATAAGATAAAGTTCATTTATAGAAAAATATAGTGAAATCCTATATTAAATAAAAAAATTGGTTTAGACCCACGATCCCCTTAAATATCTTGATGTGCCTTGTTTCTCTATATTTATACATAAAACAAATAGTAACAATGAGTACAAAAGTAGTGCATAACATTTTTAGTTGTTATACTATCATGTAAAAAAAATTTGACATACCTGTTAATATTTTGTACTTTTATATTTAGACAGGTCATATATTTGTAAACCGAGGGCTGATAGAGTTTGTACATGATGTGGATCAGTTAGCTATTGTACTAGCCCATGAAATGTCTCATGCTATTCTGAAACATACAGTATGTATTGATATTTAAAAAAAATGTACATGTTTGAAAAGAAATGTCATGAAATTGTGTAAAATGTTTTTATATAATCTTGAGGATCTTTTCATGATTACATTTGAGCATATATTATAACTCACAAAAAGGATTGCAGGACTTGATAAAAATATTAGACAGACAACATATTCAACAGACTATACTAACCACCAACACAAACCACAACAAACATAACACACTCAAATATTTCAGTGTTTACACAGACCATACTAATCACCAAAACAAACCACAACAAACATATATAACAAGCTCAAATATTTCCATGCATTTTTTCTCCAATAAAATAATAATATAAATAACAGTTCTTTATGATAAAATAATAAATAAAATATCTTATACCCAGGAATGCACAGAAGTTACCCTAAACTATCAGCAACTTACTGCATGGTATGCTGGTAAACAGCCATACTACAATATTGATAAGTTTGAAAAGACCATGGCTACATCATAATAACTGTTGTATTTTTTTGGCAGGCAGAAAATTTAAGCCGGCTACAGTTAGTTGATTACCTTGTGATATCTACGATGACCACTTTATGGGCCTTAATGCCAAATGATGGGATAGCCATTGTTTTCCACTGGTTCCTGAACAAAGTTGTCAACGTAAGAGATAAGATGTATTACATGTGCCAATGTATCATAACAATATTTTGATAATAGTTTATTTTCTATATGAGTTATGCCTTTTAAAAATTGTCATATTAAAATATGAGCAACACTGAATTTTAAATAACTTATATTGATTATTGACTAATTCAAAGACTTGTGATTTTACTACAGCTTTCATAGACATGGTTTAAGGACTATCCATTGTGATATCTAACAGCTATAAACTATATTAAACTTATATACATTACTTTTTTAGGTTCTGTTAGATTTGCCTTACAGTAGATTCCTGGAGAATGAAGCAGATAAGGTTGGGTTAGAACTGGCAGCAAAAGTAAGTCATGAAGAGAACAATCCAAGTAGTGTTATATTACTAACAAATTATTGTACCTTTTTTATATCCTACTGCTGGATGCAAATTTTTTTGTCGCCTTGACGGAGTCAAAAAGCAAGACATATGTATGCTGTTTCGGGCGTCAACAACGTATTAGTTTGTGATTAGGTCTAGTTTATGGTGAACCACAATATAATTTGGCTCTGCATATCTGCCAACTTTTCAAAATGCTCATGGGGGTTTTACGTGCAAGATGGATCCTATATATAGTTCTACAAAAGCATCAAAGGGGGCTTCAAATATATTTTAGTGTGGGTTTTTTTTGGCTTCTTCACACTATAAAAAGCCTATAGCCATTGTTAAATTTATTGTTTTGTTTAAATTGTAGACAAAATTGCTCTTTCCAAATTTCCATTTGGGAGCCTTCATGGGGGAAATCCCCCTCAAATAGTGACAGTTGGCAGGTATGGCTCTGCCTCCTTAGTCATGGAATTAAGGTTTTGGAACGACTTATAATAAGTCAATATTATTTGGTATGCCGTTGTATTAGCATTGGCACATCTCATTTACATGGAAATTGTTTAGCCATGTAACTCATTCATGGTTCATTGACTTTGAATATTTGCATAACTTGTTTAAGATGTTAAAGTATTGCTATTTTGATTTCAACATTTGCATAATCAAAATTACAAATAGGCAAGACATACTTTTATACTGTGATAGTTTATTATATTTATAACCTTGTTGCGATAAAAAAGTGGGATTAGATATGGAAATATACATTTTATTTGTCTGCTACAGGTACATTTATCAACTTATACCTTATATAGAAACTGTTTGCCAATGATTTGAAATAGGTCATTTTTATAATTCTGCAGTGATGCATTTTATTTGTTACCAGTAGCTCTGTTCATACAAAGCACTCATACCACATCATCTTATATCTATATAATATAATATTGCTCATGAAATAGAAATTGATCTTAGAAATTAAAGTCAAACCTGTTCAAACTTTTTAATTTAATTAATTTTAAATTATAGATTGCAAATAGTGACATTATTCCACTCAGAGATTCATCTTAATTTTCCCTTTAAAAGCCATGCTTGAAATGCTTTTAAACCTGTGTCAAATTATTTACAGGCATGTTATGACATCAGATGTGGAACTGTATTCTGGACAATGATGAGCTTGGCTGAGCAGCTTGAAGGCAGATCTAAACCAGAATGGTTAAGTACTCACCCATCATCTTTTAGAAGAGCAGAATTATTTGATTGTCTCATTCATAAGGTATACAATATTTGAATAGGTTTATTTAAGGCTAAGCCAAATGCGTAATCAAAAGATTTGTTTTTAAGGATAAAGAAATAATTTATTTTCAAGTATGCTGAAAAATTGCAACATCTTACAAATACTGGGTAAATACAATAGTGTGCATGTGTATTTTTTTTTTTTATGTTTTTCTTGACGTGTACATATGTTGTGAAGTGATAAGTATATACAAAAGGAGATTGTGGTTATTCATAAAAAAAAACCTAGAGTTTACCATGGACAAGCACATACACTGTAAATCAAGCTATAAATTGCTCCAATGGTCAATTTTATTGAAATTATTTTGATTTTTTACACTTCACATTAAAATGCCATATTTTGATTGGCTAATACAAGGGTGTTAATTTACTCTATCACCTGGCTGAGCAGGTGACATTTTTTTTGAATGTCACCCTCTCATCCAGACCAATCAAATATCGACAATGCAAAGGACAATGAATTGAATTTACATCAAGTGATTAAAGACAATGCTCAAGTTCTACGTTTTGGCTCAGATTTTATTATTTGACTGTCAAAATAAAAAGATAAAACATTTTGCTTCACTTCTGTTGATTTTTCTAATACCCGTATCCTTGTTATGTACATGACATCATAGAAAATACTTTTTTAGAATACAATTCATCTGTAAAAAATAATAATGATAGGACATTCAGTATAATAAATTAAATAACACATAGCTGAGAGGGTGATTGGTACCCCTCGAAAAGCATTGTCAACCTTGGCTTCGCCGCGGTTGACAATGTTTTATCAGGATAAAAATCTGCTCTATCAACCTCTCAGCTATGTGTTGTTTATATAATGTATCAGCATTCTACATAGAAGGTAGCACACTTAAACAATATTGTATAAATATCCAAAATTGTCAACACTTAAAAATTATATCACTGTGGGCAGCGCCCTCAGAGAAAAAACATTCTTGTTTTGACAATTTTGGAAGGGCCATAATTGTATATTATATTATAGCATTATTTATAACAAAATTTCCAGTTGAACTTTTGTTAGGTGGTTCAAATTTATTTTGACACACTGGACTTGGAAATCTGTTGACCTTTTACTAGTTCTTGTTGGATTTTTTTACATCTAAGAAAAGAAAAAACAATTAATTTTATTGATATATGAAAACATTTTTTATTTACAGTATACCCATGTACGACATGAGTGTAAATGTCCACCATTACCAGATGCAGATCCCCGTGGTATTCTGCATGATATGAAGGTCAAAGTTGACAATATTGTCACAGCAAAAAAAACAAGAGCTAGAATAGAAAGGTTCAAAATTCAACTGCCTGACCATGATAAAGATATTTTAAGTAAATCTCTTACAATTGAAAGGATCAAAGGAAGAGAATTTTCTGTGAAAGTTGGAATTTTACCTGGTGTAAAAGATTCTGATGCTTTAGGAGACAAAGAAGAAATGAATGAATTGAAGGATAAAAATACAGAGAACAACATCAAAGAAACAATCGTTAACAGTTCAAGTACTGAGCAAAATAAGAAAGTTGATACATAGTATAATGAATGTGAAAAATTATAAAGTGAGCAGTTGTCATCACCTGGCATCTGTCTTGGCTGGCATCTGTCTTGGCTGGCCTTGCATCTAATGTTTCAACTCCTCATCCAACAAAATCATTGTAAAAGAATGTTTGGGATAAAACATGCAAAGTGTCAATGCTAAGTTGCATTCCATGTTAATATTCAACTGATATTTCCTTTGTTTATATTTTATTGTAATTTTGTTAATATTTAACTGATAAATATATAAGTAACAGTGCATTTGTAAAATCAGTCATTTTGTAAAATCACTGAAATATCAGGGATTTGTATAATCAACGAAGTGATAAGTGGTTTTATAAGGTAGCTACAGATTATAAGGCTTATTTTGGTGTAAGTAACATTGACTTGTTGAAGATGTCGCTTTATTGTAATCACTGTCAAATTGTGTCATCAAAGCTTTAAAATATGTTCTCTTGATGCTTCAAAAATATGCTTAGTGCTAACATCAGACATATTTTTATAATTTCCAATTTTTTTGAGTTTACCAGACTGTATCTTGCCATTTAGATATAAAACCACTAATTTCAGGCAGGGTCTTAAAGAACATACAAGAAAGGAGTCCATATTTTAAGCAAAAAAGTTCCAATGCATGGCTGTATCTTAGATTGCATGAAATTTCTGCAGAATCTACACCATATAATATCAAAGTGCAGCTTTATTTTCTTCAGAAATTGTAGATAATATATGAAATATTGATTTCAATTAATTTTTTTAATTTTCCCTTACCAAAGCATGGACTTTGCTAGGGGCTGAGATATTATTGTTTTAGCTTTGCTCACGATACCTTTAGATTTTTTTTTAAATCTTTTATCATATTGTTATAATATAAGTCAGGGAAAAAGGACATAGGATTTATTCTATTTGTATATAGTATACATAATAAATTTTGGAAAGTTTTATGATCCCATTTTTATAGATATATTGGATATTGTATAATGCTCAGGTTTATTGACCATTGTTTTTATGTTATGAACTTTTTTTAATGTTTATTTTATGAAGTTTATTCAAAGTATGAAATGAACTGTGATATTGGTATTTTTACCATAATTTCAAATATGAACTCCCTCCTTTGACTGTGATTTTTACGGCTATATATATTTTTTTCTTATTGGTGACCTATATTTTTTATTTGCTTATTCTTTGGAGCTATATTTCATCTTTTTATACTACAGTTTTGGACCAAGTGTCATAGAACTTTTTTTTATATTCCGATAAAAATATGTCAACACATATACCAACCAATTTATATGTCAACACATATACCAACCAATTTCATTTGCTCTCTGTGAAGATTTAAAAAAAAACATTTGGCACTTCTGAAAGGAACATCGAATAGGCCTTATCCACTTTAAGCTGAACTTTTGAAGTTCAATTCCCATATTCAAAATTCCAATCACGTATGAAAATTTAGTAGAATCATGTCAGGCAGCTTGTCTTCCCCTTTTAAACAGTTTTGTCAATTTAGACAGGGTTGAATCTCATGGATAATTAGATAATGCATTAATGGTAAGTATCAGAGATAGTGAGTGATGTTTAAAGTAGATTTCCAATTAAAACAAATTTGGAGTCGCCTACCAAAATGTAGTAGTTGACAACCATGTATTTGATAAGATTTATTATACTGTGCAATGCCATATTAATGGAACCAAAAAGTGACATTCTACTTTCAGTTTTAGTTTTACAAAGACTTGTGGAGGGTTGAAGGGAATAAAATTTCAGTTTTCTACACAGATAAACATTTAATTCTAATGCAATTTGGATGTAACAAATTTTTTCATTGGCTAAAAGTTGCCGTCAAATCCACAGTTGACCAGGCGTAACTAAGGAGGGACCCGCCATTTTGAATTGATGAATCAACAAATGTTCGATTACAACTATATAATCGAAAATAAAGCAACACCTACCTCGAATTCGCCGTTTTAATGTAATGTTATCCGAATTTGAAGCGTACAGGTAACGTAATAACCTCCAGTTTGTAAGTTTTCATTTGTATGACGTCACGTGTAGCCATGACGTCTTTGTGCCAAAATCATTCATGAAGTTTCACGGATTTTTTTTTATTTGACAAATTAAGACATTTTTCAAGTTTTTATCGTATTTTTCTTTTTGTAATGCATTAGAATCGGAATAACAGTACTGTAGTTGAAGAGTTGCCACCGTCAATTTTGATTTGACGGTCGCAAATCTCCGTTTTACTGTCTCCGCTACGCGTCGCCAGTAAAACTGCATTTGCGACCGTCAAATCTACAATTGACGGTGGCAACTCTTCAACTACAGTACTGTTATTCCTTAAATAGTCATGGAGAAAAATAAATGAGAAAACCTGATTTATGATTTAATTGTTTGGGAAAGGATCCATTGTGATTTAGACACAGACACTTTATGCCTTCAGTCAAATCTTCTATGTAGTCTTCTTTGTAGACTTCAATGTAGACTTCTATGTATACTTCTATGTAGACTTCTATGTAGTTCTATGTAGACTTCTTTGTAGACTTCTATGTAGACTTCTATGTAGACTTCTATGTAGACTTCTTTGTAGACTTCTATGTAGACTTCTATGTAGACTTCTATGTAGACTTCTTTGTAGACTTCTATGTAGACTTCTATGTAGACTGCATGTAGACTTCTATGTAGACTGCTATGTAGTCTTCTTTGTAGACTTCTATGTAGACTTCTATGTAGACTTCTATGTAGACTGCTATGTAGTCTTCTTTGTAGACTGCATATAGACTTCTATGTAGACTGCTATGTAGTCTTCTTTGTAGACTGCATGTAGACTTCTATGTAAACTGCTATGTAGTCTTTTTTGTAGACTGCATGTAGACTTCTATGTAGACTGCTATGTAGACTTCTATGTAGACTGCTATGTAGACTTCTATGTAGACTGCATGTAGACTTCTATGTAGACTGCTATGTAGACTGCTATGTAGTCTTCTTTGTAGACTGCATGTAGACTTCTATGTAGACTGCTATGTAGTCTTCTTTGTAGACTTCTATGTAGACTTCTATGTAGACTGCTATGTAGTCTTCTTTGTAGACTGCATGTAGACTTCTATGTAGACTGCTATGTAGTCTTCTTTGTAGACTGCATGTAGACTTCTATGTAAACTGCTATGTAGTCTTCTTTGTAGACTTCTATGTAGACTGCTATGTAGTCTTCTTTGTAGACTGCTATGTAGTCTTCTTTGTAGACTGCATGTAGACTTCTATGTAAACTGCTATGTAGTCTTCTTTGTAGACTTCTATGTAGACTGCTATGTAGTCTTCTTTGTAGACTGCATGTAGACTTCTATGTAGACTGCTATGTAGACTTCTATGTAGACTGCATGTAGACTTCTATGTAGACTGCTATGAGACTTCTATTATGTAGACTGCTATGTAAACTTCTATTTTGTAGACTGCTATGTAGACTGCTATGTAGATTGCTATGTAGACTTCTATGTATACTTCTATGTAGACTGATATGTAGACTGCTTTGTAGACTTCTATGTAGACTTCTATGTAGACTGCTATTTAGACTGCTATTTAGACTGCTATGTAGACTTCTATTATGTAGACTTCTATGTAGACTACTATGTAGACTGCTATGTAGACTTCTATGTTTACTACTATGTAGACTTCTATGTAGACTGCTATGTAGACTGCTATGTAGATTACTATGTAGACTACTATGTAGACTACTATTTAGACTTCTGTGTAGACTACTATGTAGACTGCTATGTAGACTGCTATGTAGACTTCTATGTAGACTTCTATGTAGACGTTTATGTAGACTGCTATGTAGACTCACTTCCCCCAAAAACACAGACTGACATCAAAGTAATCTCAAACTAGTAAAAACCCAAATTACACACACATCTAACTATGCTAGAAGAATTTTAGTAGAACTCCTCAAACTATATATTGAAATAAAAAAAGGGTAAATATGGCATTTATATGTTGATTAAGTCAACCAAAATTTAGAATATCATGTGCAGTTATTAAACATTAGTAATTAACTCTTTTATTTTTTATTGATGTACTTTGTTATAATTTTTGTGAATAAAATAATTTCCTATCAACTTGTTTCTTGTTTTAACAAATTTTGTTGATTAGGCTGTAGTTTTAAGGAGACTCGCGGGTAAAAGATTTCCAGAAAAGAAAATAAACATTTATTTTTCATTACAAATTTTATTAATTACCTTTAGTAGTTGTTACTTTATCATATGGTACAAAAATCATTCCAAAACTCAATTCTTGTTGGCTCCAGGTGACTTTTAAAATTTAGATAGCATTGAAAAAGCTCCAAATTATCCATCTTTGGTGCAAAAATGCCATTTTTTTTACATTAAAATTGAAATATCTTTTGTAACTCTTCATTGACCTATATTTTTTATTGTCGAATAAGCTGTACAAATAGATAATTGTAAAATTTAAGAGACTTCCACAATTTTAGTTCTTTTTTAAAGTTTTTTAAATAAACAGTAACCCCATTTTTTATTTTATTTTTCTATTAAGTATAAGATATAACTTCATTTAGAGAAAAATATAGCGATATCCTATATTAAATAGAAAAATTGATTCAGAATTGTGAGTCCCTTTAAGTATAATATTAAAAGGTTGGGTTGTTGTTTTTTTTTAGCAGGAGATAAAACTCATACCAAATCTCTCCTAGAAGAACTAGTGTTGAAACAGGAAATAGTTTATTGGTCAAATAATAAAATGCATCACACATTGACATATCATTTCAACTTTTATATAACATAACTTTAACATTGGTTTTACTTAACAAACATGTACGTCATAATTTTAATACTTTTAAAGAACAAATAAACCAACCTAGCTAAACCAAAACTAAAAGGTCTTCAACAATTGGCAGTTTTTGTCTCACCTTTGTCAAAAGTGGGGGTTGCTATCCAGTGGTTGTGTAAATAATTTGTATAAAGCTTCATATTTCAGAAGCTAGAAGACCTGGATGCTTCATACCTTGTATGCAGATACCTTATATTACAAAGTTTCCTTCTGTTATATGTCCATTGTCCTAGACCTTATCATGGTTCAGTGACATCTTGAAAAAAAGTATTATTTTTGTGGTGTGAATTTCTCACTTATTATGAGTAATGGCATAACTATATATGGTATATGGGTTCTTTGCAACATCTACATGTCTTACCTTGACCCCATTGTCAAACATTTTTGAAAAGGTTAAGAGTATGTGATAATTGTAGGGAAATCTTTGTTTTCAACATAAAATCAATGTCAGTAAAACATATTAGACATTTCAGCGTGTGCATGCTGGTTTCTACAATACATGTAGTTAAACCCTGAATCTCTTATTCCAAAATAGTTGTGATACAATCAAAGATCTGTCATAACACCAGACATGATTTAAATAAATGGAGAATGTGTCAATAGGGACACTAGACTATGCATATAATCGTTATAAAGGGACATAACTCAAGAACTGTAAAAGTGACCTTACCAAAGGGAGTAGGTCCAGTAAGGACCGATTTCGGCCTCAATTTTCAAGTTCATCTAACGTAAGATTTTAGACACTTTTTAAACATTTAAGTGTCTGTTTCAAATTCTTCAATTATTTTCTGTGAAAGATTTTAACTGATTAAGTCATGAAAACGCTCCGAATCAAGCTTAAAAATGAAAAATCTATCAAATATGCCAAACATCATCACTTTTCAGAGATGTTTTTGTGGAGCCTGCAACTTTTGTTGCCGAAAGCTCGACATAGGGATAGTGATTCGGCGGCAGCGGTGGCGGGGTTAGCTAACTTTTTAAAAGCTGTATATTTTAGAAGGTAGAATTGGGCTAGTATATTCGGTGTATGGAAGGACTGTAAGGTGTACATGTCCAACTGGCAGGTGTCATCTGACATTGACCTCATTTTCATGGTTCAGTGGTTATAGTTAAGTTTTTGTGTTTTGGTCTGTTTGTCTCATACTTTATGCAATAGATTTACTATATTTGTTGTATGGAATGAATGTAAGGTGTACATGTCTAGTGGGGAGATGTCATCTGACCTTGACCTCAGTTTCATGGTTGAGTGGTCAAAGTAAAGATTTCGAGTTTTGGTCTTTTTATCTAATACTATATGCCATAGGTCAACTATATTTGGTGTATGGAAATATTTTATGATCTATATGTCAGTTGCAAAGGTTTTATTTGACCTTGACCACATTTTCACAGTTCATTGCTCAGTGTTTAGTTTTTGTGTTTTGGTCTATCTTTCTTAAACTATAAGTAATAGGTCAACTATATTTGTTGTATGGAAGCATTGTTAGCTGTACATGTCTGCCTGGCATGGCATGGTTCATTTGACCTTGGCCTTATTTTCATGGTTCATTAGTCTTTGTTTAGGTATCTTGGTTAATGTTTAGTTTATGTGACAGTTTTTAATAAAGCTTTATACTTAGAACTATCAACATAATATCAATGATTAGTAAAGAAGATGAGACATTTCAGCGTTTGCACTCTTGTTTGTCAAAAATCCGTGTTCATCCTCAACCTTAATATATATTATGTATTATCATCAAATACAACTTACTTTTCAATATTACGAATGAACACAAATGCGGCCACTTTCATTTAAGACGGAAACCGTCTAAAATTTAACTAAAATGCTAAAATTGGGAAGATTTCAGTAATTTTGCATGACTTAATGATGCTAGTACCCGATATATGTGCATTATATTGTCAAAAACAGCCCATATTCATGCAGTGGAAGCATTTTACTTTCCAATAAATATCGTAACGATTACATTTTCACAGTTTTCTAAAACTGCTATATTTTGGGGTCAAAAAGGAACCTTCTCCTTTGAACTTAAACTGAATTTTGTGGTAATAAGCATTAAATATAAAATTTATAACATTTAGTTGAGACAAACTTTAATTAGATCAGGGAAACAATAAAATTCAGCAATTTTTCTATTTGGAAAGGGGCATAACCCTAGATCAGTAAAACTGAAGCCACCAAAATTCATTTTAGATCTATGTTTTGTGGTAATAAGCAGTGTGTACAAATTTCATAACAATTGGTTGCAGCAAGTTACAGTTAAGAGAACAGAAACGAAAAATTCATCGATTTTCCAGCTACCAAATTTCAAACCTGATCTGTGTTTCGTGGTATGAGCATTGTTTATAAGGCCATAAAAAAGAATAGGTTTGTTTGCCCAAATCCTACCGACCCAGAAAAAAGCTGCCTACTCAAATTCTTTTATTGTCCTGATTTGAAGAAGTTTTTTTTAATCAGATAGGCATGAAGACTAATAAACATGGGATGCTTCAATTTCTTTTTTTGAAGAAAAAACACTGTCTACCTTCCTACCCAACCAAAATAATTTTAATTGTGGCCTAAGTTACTTATTATTTGGTTGAGACGAACTTAAGATAGAGACAGGAAACCAATTTTGGGACGTACAGATGTAAATGCCCCCTACGTAACGGGGGGAATAAATAGATGCTCTAAAGAGCCTGTGTCGCTCACCTTGGTCTACTTGCATATTAAGCATAGGACACAGAAGGATTCATGACAAAATTGTGTTTTGGTGTTGGTGATGCGTTTGTAGATCTTAATTTACTATACAATCTTACTGCTTACAATTATCTCTACCTATAATTAACTTGGCCCAGAAGTGACAGTGGAAAATCTTTTGTAAAAAATTTACAAAAATTTACAAAATTTCTGAAAATTGTTAAAAATTGACTATAAAGAGCAATAACTCCTTATGGGCTCAATTGACCACTTTGGTGATGATAACTTATTTGTAGCTCTTACTTTCCTTTACATTATTGCTGGTGACAGTTTATCTCTATCTATAATAATATTCAAGATAATTACCAAAAGCTGCAAAATTTTCTTAAAATTACCAATTCAGGAACTGCAACCCAACAAGTTGCACGATTAGTCTGAAAATTTCAGAGCAGAAAGAAATTTACTTAATGAAGAATTTCATTCCCAACAGAATTGCTCTAAATGCTTTGATTTCAGAGATATGAGCCAAAAAATGCATTTTACCCTATGTACTATTTCTTGGTTCACAGGTGGGATCATCGGACACATTTTTAAAACTAGATACCCCAATGATGATTGTGGACAAGTTTGGTTAAAAGATAACAAAAATTGACAAAAAAAAGAGTAAAAATTGACTATTAAGGGCAATTTCTCCTTAAGGGGCAACTGACCAATTTGGTCATGTGACTTAATTGCTGTTTACAGTTTATCTCTATCTATAATAATATTCCAGATAATAACCAAAAACGGCAAAATTTCCTTTAAATTACCAATTAAGGGGCAGCGACCAAACAAGGGGTTTTCCCATCCATCTGAAAATTTCAGGCCAGATAGATCACAACCTGATGAATAATTTTACACATGTCAGATTTGCTCTAAATGCTTTGGTTTCAGAGATATATGCCAAAATCTACATTTTACACCTATGTTCTATTTTAAGCCATGGCAGAAATCTTGGTTAGTTGGCTGGGTTACCAGACACATTTTTTAAACTAGATACCCCAATGATGATTGTTGCCAAGTTTGGTTTAATTTGGCGTAGTAGTTTCAGAGGAGAAGATTTTTGTAAAAGTTAACGACGTCGGACGACGATAGAAGCCGGACACCAAGTGATGGGCAAGGTGAGCTAAAAAGGAGGTTCCTGATTAGGGCAGGAGAGTAAACATGTGGTGAGATTTAATTATTTGTTTCAGATCTCAACCATTCCCCTTTTATTCAGTTTGACAATAGAAGACTCACACCTAAATGAAGTAAAGAACTTTTGTAGACATATATTGTGTCATGTTCATACTGTTACAACAAAGAAAACAGTATATGGATATTTGTTGATTATATGCATAGTGTGTTGTCAATGGGATGTTTACATTGCTGAATTTAGGATTATGTTTATCAAATATAAATTAAGCAGTTGTTTGCTATTGTTTAAATTTGTTTTTTTTTAATTATTTCTAGTGCATTCTTTAAACATCAGATATTTTTTTAATGATGACTCTTCAACGCTCACTTTACTTTGATCTATCCTTCATATTTTCCAAGGCTGAATACTTTGTGTGACATTAAGCAGACATAAAAAGAATTATAAGTAAAAAACATATTTATTTTCTAACAAACTGCTGCCATGTAAAATATATAAAACTGTTCTCTAATCTACTCATATTTTTCTTACATACTACATGTATATATCTTTAAAAATTAATACAATCCTTCCATCATCTCTCCGTCATAACATCATTAAATAACAAACACATATAAAATCACAAAACATACAAATTTACAACATCAGAATATCACATCATTATAATGATTATCTCATTTATTTAAGACCTGGACAATTAAGGTCAGATTATGACAATGGTTCAAGGGTTATTTCCCATTACAAATGCATTACTTTCATCCAAAAAGAGTTATTCAATTAAAATAAAGACCATACAAATTAAATGCAAGTAAAAATCTTTCAGCAATTATAAACCCCAAAACAAAATTGTTTGAAAGACTTTTCATCAAATATTTGCTTGGTTCCTGAAATGAATGGAAGTAATACCCAATTAAATAAAACATAGAGTTATCTCCCTTTATATTCATCAGCAAATTTCAAAACTTTTTTTCTGTTCATAGAAGATAGGAATCAACAACTTATTAAAGTTGGATGCCTTAATTTAGGCATATATAAACTTATTTGAAGCACTAGTCATGTGTTTAATAGATTCAAATAGTTTGAGACATTGCAATTATTAAAATAAGTTAGACACTTGAATTTGACACATTAGAGTATTTACAAAATTTATACAAATTCATGATGGTAATTTTATTTGTTAAAGTAAACCAAATGACCGGAGGTAAACTAAAAATATTAGGTATGTAATTAATGTATTTCATCACATTTTGGTATATCAATCAATTTAACGTATAGCTGCACAATACCATTATTTATGATCAAGAAAAAAGGTGTCATAAAAGTCAAAATAAAAATTAAAATTGACTGACATTTTTCTCAGCTGTGCTGAGGAACATTTATAAAATGTAGATTTCATGTTTTGAGTGACAAAACCTCAAATGACATCAACCTCTCACACCATTCCTGCAACATCACATTTTTAAAATCACATCAATTTACTAAATTTGTTCTGCAATTTTTAACTGAGGGAAAACATGGGCATAAATAATTTCATATTTTAAGATTTATATATTGATTTTAATCTATTTAGGACAACACTGACGCGTTTGTATTATTATAGAATTCCTACTTTTTCCTACTAAAGAATAAACAGAAATTTAAAAAATATAATAAATGTTGTAGTTTATGTTGGTTCAAATTGTCTCTCTGAGGTTAATTCTCCTTCCTCTACACATTCTCGTACCCATTCTGATGTTACAATATGAAATTTCTTTCTTCTATTACGCCTTTCTCTTTTCATCTCAGGTACTCTTGACAAATCTCTGAAATCATAAACATCACCAAAACATATTCTAAAAGTCTTAAGCATTTTTATAATTTTTTAACTAAATGTTAACACCTGTAGAGGTTTTGAAGAAAAAGTTTCACTGTCGACCTTTGTATTTAAAATGGACCATATCTAATTACACCAAGTATTTATGGAAACTGTCATGTTTATATGTTGCTGATTTATTTAGTTTGCATCTTATTTGTTTAATTTTCAAACAACTGCTGACTCTATCCTTGAACAAATATTTTAGACGAAGAGAATAAAAGATTAAGCTAGGGGAGATAATTTGCACAAATTTTATTCAGGGGGAGATAATCAAACAACAAGTTAAAAACTCTATATCAATAAGTTTAGGAAAATTTGTCAGTTGTCTTCATTTTATTTTTTGATTTGAAATTTGTAAAAATAGATATTTGTAAATTTGTAATGTGTCATCAATAAATGTATGCAAGCAGGGCTAAGTCCACCTTTCATTTTTAAAAAGTCTTTTGAACATTGTCTCCCGTCATTGAATACTCTGCAAGTTTTCACAAACCATCTTTAAACCAAATTCAATTTACAATTTGTAATTTATACGGTTTTTGTTCTGACTTCTTGTACTTAATTTGTTTCAACACCTACTTCCTATCTACCAACACATGTGACACTTCATCATCTAGTTCATCTGTAGTTATCCCACCAAAGAATCGTAGTTCTAATTCTAATAGATCTAAACTGGAATCTTTAATGTGAGTTGTGGTATCATCAATCACCAAATATTTATCAATATAAAATCTGTAAAATATGTTAAAATTGTCATTATAATGATAGATAAATGATTATATGCAAACTATATCAAAATATGTTCATTTTTTTTGCTTTATTTATGTTCACTATCTCTGTGTTTCAACTCTGTTTCCATTGGTTTTAGTTTGTACCCTGGATTTATCCATTTATGACTTTTGAACAACGGAATAAAACTGTTGAAATTATTTCATCTGTCTACAGCTATTGCAATAAGACCAGTGCAACCTGGTTCATCACATTTAGTATTTGCAGACAAAAAATAAAATAATTCCAGGGACTCTTCAACTATCTGAAAACATGAAGTGGTTGCTCTGGAACATTATTAAGATCCGTACCAAATATTAAATCATTCCTTTCCATAAAAGTAATTGAAACATTGATTAAAATGTCCTTGCCCAATGAATGTTGTTTTAAAATTTTCAAAAGAAATACAAAACAGGATGTAAATACATGGCAGATCTAAATATAACTTATGCACTTCAGCTCAACATTATCAAGAACAATATATATACTTTATTCACTTTCTGACTTAGAATTCAAAAACATTTTTTGACAATTTTTTTTATCCAAAGAACAGACAGAGAGAAGGATGGAATGAAGGACTGAGTTGAGAAGTATTTAGTAAAATTGAGAATGGAAATGGGTAATGTGTCAAAGAGACAACAACCTACTTTGAACATTGGTGACACAGGTAAAAAAGAAAGCATAGTTATTCATGTTTACATGACCTGAATAATAATTACAAACCTGCAAGTTCTGAACAGTCCATATGGAGACTCGTCAGGGAAATATTTCTGTTCTAGTTCTGCAATATCAGTTTCATTCACTTCATCTATATCATCCTACAAACATAATTTAACATTATGAAGTGAAACCAACATGTTCTTAAATGATTTGATTCAAGCGTCACTGATGAGTTTTTTGTAGACAAAATGTGTGTCTTGTGCAAATACAATATTTCTATATGATGAGTTTATTCTTACATCCTACACGTACTAAAATGTTTGAGGAAAACATACAAAACGACAAATACAGTTAAAATGTGTTTCCCAAATTATTGCGATGTATTTTAACTTGCAGACAAGTTTAATGATGTCTAAATGAAGTTCAAATTAAGACAAAAGCTCAGACAAATAGAAATGTTTTTGTCTATATGTTTTCTTTGGAAAAAGAGCAAAGTATTGCCTGTAAGAGTGATTGTTCAATGCTATATTTGAACCTGTGTCTAATTTCAGTAATTTTGTCATAAACAAAAATGGTAACTGGACATTAAACTTTCAAATTTCCACTGAATCTCAATGCAAAAATGATAATTCCAGTGAATATAATTCTACTGTATATTGATATATAACCTGGTTAACTCTTTCAAATACATTCTTGAGTTGTTCTGCCGAAGTATCCTCTGTAAAACTGTCTCCAAACTGATCATAATCTACTTGGAATGACTTTTGTGTTTTTGGTGATGTGTGAATCATATCTCCTGGTGACCTAAAATACAGTGATAAGTAAACTATGTTAATATCTTGTTATATCTTGAAATACCAGAACAGGAAACTAAGTGCTGTATTGGTATACCATGATACATTCTGAACTTAAATTACGGTGGATCGGGACTATTCAACTCCGCATAATTTGATTTGAATTTTAATATTTTGATTGATAAGAAATTGTAAATCATTGTAGTTATGTCACTTAAAGAATATTTTCGTAATTATGTGTATCTTTCAAAGACCCAAAACGACATTTCACACATTTTTCCGCCAAAATTTTGGTTTTAATGCAAAATTGTTTTTCCTTATCGGTGCCCTAAGTTTGTTATATGCTATTTCTTTGAAGTTATATTTCAGTTTTGGACCCAGTTTCATAGAACATTTTTTTTATATTCCGAGAAAAATATGTCAACACCTCTATTTTCCCTATCATTTCATTGAAAAATGATCCCTTTAACATACCTGTTTAAAAGTAAAATTTTGAGCTTAAATGGTCCGTGACCCCCTATTTTTTTTCAACCAATTTGATTCACTTTCTATAAAGACTAAAATAACAAAAAATATGGCGCTTCTGATAGAAAATTTGAATAGACCCAAGCCCCCTTAATGTTGACTTGAGTGATTTTGTCATGCTTTCATAAAGAATTAGTATTTGTCTGGCCTGGGGTAATGGTAATTTGTAATTGTAATGCATTGTAATATTACATTTTTTTATGTAATTCAAAGTAATTTGTAATGCACATTTTCTGCATTACAATTTCATGTAATGTAATTACTTTTGTTAAAAATCAATGTAATGCCTCCATTACTGTACATTACTTTTCATTACAAATTTGTAAAATACATGCAATTGAAGAATATTGTAAAATAGAACTAAAATATTAACAAAAACACAAGAAAGTATTGAATAAAAGTATTGTCAAAGTTAATTACTGTATTAAATAAATTGCATCAAACATTAACACACACATTAAGGTAAGAAATATAAAATTGTTTAAATCATCTAGTCTTAATCTTGGTTTCTGATATTTGTATAAAAAGATATTTGGAATATTTTGGTGTTTGGTGGTCTATGAGAAAATCTTCTAAAAAAAATATTAAACAAAACTATATAGATGGATGGAAAAAATATGAAGATGAAACTTTTGTATTCTATACACACCTTACATGTATTTCAATGAAAGATTGAATATGTTAATCAACATTTTTACACCAAACTGGGGTTTGGGTCCTGTCTGTGTTGTTATTTACCTAATTAATATCAAAATGTTTTTATTGCAATCAAATCTTCTCAACTTATGTTTGTCTTCACAGAGCTCTTAAGCATTTAACAAGATAATCCTTTAATGACACATTTATTATATCTCTTTGAAATCCTTTTATGATGTCTTAATGATTAAGTGATCAATGATAAAAACAAAATTATATGATAATTTATTTATTTTTCACCACTGAAGAAACTTTAAAGTGACTTTTTCAGTTTCATGCCTCCTACTACTCCACTAAAGAGTAGACACAGGTTAGGTGCAGTACATGATTTTGACATTTACTTGTCTGAGCCATGCAAAGAAATGTCAATCAATCCACTGGAATACTTGAAGTCAAATTCAGTGCATTTTTCTTAAGCTAATACAGCTATATCAAGTATTTAGCCATTTCCTCCACATCAGCTCCTGTTGAAAGGCTTTTTAGTATTAATTGCCGGAAAGGTGTACATACCTGATCATTGTTCTCTTAATGACAGCATGTTTGAAACACTTATGATAATAAAGAGCAATGGACATGTTAATTAACCAGTATTTGAAGTCTATGTCTATAACACTGTATATATATGTAGCATTATGTACAGATACATGTACCCCAGTAATAATTTCTTATAAAAATCTGTTTTTGAAATGTTTTTAGTTTTTATATTGAAAAAGTAATGTGTAATGTAATGCATTACACAGGCAAAGTAATTGTAATGTAATGCCTTACATGTGAGAAAAAATGTAATTGTAATTGTAATGGAAGAATCACAAAGTAATTGTAATGTAATGCATTACATTGCAATGTAATGACCCCAGGCCTGGTATTTGTATACAAATGTCATTTTCTTAGGCAGATCTGCACATAAATGTTTTATTTATAATACTCACCATGGAACCCATGTGCCACCTTCAATACATCTATGAAACCATTCAAGCTTAACAATATCATACATATCACGTTTAATTAGATTGGTTACTCTTAGAGCTACCTTTTCAGCTAATACACAAAATGTGGATGAACCTGTAAAAAGAAGGGAGATAATCTCATAAACCTGATATTTACTTCCAATCTTGTTTTTTAAGTTTTCATAAAATATATTGGCCTTCTTTTCTACTGACAAAATGATTGACAGTCAATAAAATAGGCTAATTACTAGCAAAAAAGAAATAGATATAAACAAATATAAAACTAAATAAAATTGAGACTTTAAGTTATAAAAGAGGAAAATAAACTTATGCAAAATATCAATTATTGTAATTCATTATAATTCTGGATTATTTTTTATAACTCCTATTAGTAATAAAGGTATTACACCTACCTGGATTTTGAACAATAGTGCCTCCATATTCTATGATCTTCTTTTCTGCCTCAGATTTAGAAAAAGATGTGGACCCATTTACAACACAAAATTCTTTACCTTTTAACATTTCTGACACCTGAAAAAATATGTAAATCAACAAATGATTTATTCTATATACTTTCTACGATTACAAAAGAGAGAAAAGCCCTTAGTATTCATGTTTTTTATGCATCAAATCAAATCTAACAAGTTTGGTCTATTTAAACTAACAAATGAAAGCAAATCAGGACACTTAAACTTCCAGAGTTGGTTTCGCAATTTGTGTTATGCTACTAGCCACTTGACCTTCAAAAAAATCTCAATACCGGTAAATCAGATGTTGAAATGGATTAGGCTTTATGAAAAAGAAAATTTGGTTTTAGCTCCAACTTTATATTATGAAAAATAAATGTTCTCATTTTTTTTAGAATCTTTGCAACACAATTGATACACGAATTACTAGATTTATTGTATATGAAAAAAAAAAAAATCTATTCTGATTATACCTTTGTGATAGATGAAGCATCCACACCTTTAAATCTATCAGCTAATGTTGGACGGACGACCCTGCTTACAACTTTACGTTTTTTCTTGGCTGGTCCAGCGTCTTCGAAAATTTCTACACGCCCACCAGCTAGTTTGCCTCCAGATTTCTGAAAAATGAAACACTTACTGTATGAAAGCCTACATTTTATAAAACCTTGAACTTTGTATTTAATCCAGATACAAAGACGATGAAAGCTTTTGAAATCTGCAATGTTTTCTTTCGGAAGAACTATGCAGCAGATAAAGATTAATCTTTAAATCATATCTTACTTCTGTGGACACAATATATATAAATGTTTGTGATTAAAATTCCTAAATCAGTTTAAAAAATTCAATTATAAGTCTATTAACTTTTTAAATTAATTTTATACTGTATTTTTGCCCCATAAAAAAATTTTGAACATGAATATATATATATTGAACAATTTTTGTTGTCTTATAAATATAAAGTTTGAAGCAGGCATCAAATATAAAAAGTAATTAGATTTCTTCTCACCTCTTTCAACTCTAATATATCAGCTACTGTCATACATTCATGCCAATGTTTGTCGTCACGGAACTTCTCAACCCGTGGAAATCGTAAGGTACAACCTGTCTTAAATCTTTCACTGTCAATAATTTCTGCTGCCTTTATCTGAAATTTGTAATAGCCCTACAGTTTATTTGCTTGTCATTTAAGTATTGTATTAAAACTATATAGAACAAATTCATTCATAGTAGTGAATTCTATCAGTAGTTTTTAAGCCCATGTAGAATTTTTAAATTCATTTATTTTTCTGATGCCCATGATTATTTGCTATGTTGAAAAAAGTCGAAATATATATATAGAGAATAAGTGAGAACTGGATTTACATGATATAACATTCACAATAATACCAGGAAATTCATCAAGCAACAGCCTTTCCATTGCTGTTTTCAAATTTGCATGTAAAGAAAACATGACTTCTGTTACTGATAATTGTAACTCTACACCATTAATACTGAAACACTCAATGTACTTTCTCCAATTTTACTATTTTTCTTGTATTAAATACACAATGTTTTTAAAAACCTATTTATGGCAAAGTTGATTCTAGGTAAAGATAATTAATGAACTTAACCTTTCTGTTATCACTGATGAGGAATAAACCAAAACAGTTATAGATTTTCTGAGGTAATCCTCCTATTAAAATATTTTCTGAGGTAGTTTTCCTAATATAAATAGATTTTCTGAGGTTATCCTTTTTAAAATAGATTTTCTGAGGTCATTCTCCTAAAATTAGATTTTCTGAGGTTATCCTCCTAATAATAGATTTCTGAGGTAATCTTCCTAATAATAGATTTCTGAGGTAATCTTCCTAATAATAGATTTCTATGGTAATCTTCCTAATAATAGATTTCTGAGGTAATCTTCCTAATAATAGATTTCTGAGGTTATCCTTTTTAAAATAGATTTTCTGAGGTAATTCACCTTAAATTAGATTTTCTGAGGTAATTGTCCTAAATTTAGATTTTCTGAGGTTATCCTCCTAATAGTAGATTTCTGTTGTAATCTTCCTAATAATAGATTTCTGAGGTAATCTCCCTAATAATAGATTTCTGAGGTAATCTTCCTAATAATAGATTTCTGATGTAATCTTCCCAATAATAGATTTCTGAGGTAATCCTCCTAATTAAGTAAAATTAGTTTTTCTGAGGTTATCCTACCAATAAAAGATTTCTGAGGTAATCCTCCTAATTATAGATTTATGAGGTAATCCTCCTATTAATAGATTTATGAGGTAATCCTCCTATTAATAGATTTCTGAGGTAATCCTCCTAATAATAGATTTCTGAGGTAATCCTCCTAATTATAGATTTCTGAGGTCATCCTTCTCATAATAGATTTCTGAGGTAATCCTCCTAATAATAGATTTCTGAGGTTATCCTCCTAATAATAGATTTCTGAGGTAATCCACCTAATAAATGTAATATACCTGAACTATACAAGACTTAGAAGGTTCTATCCATGCATCAGGCTTTTCTTTAAATCCAGAAGCAAGGATTATATTAGTTGGAGGATTCTTTTTATCAAATGTTTTCCAATGGTCCACCAGCTTAAGGTTAAATGCTGACAGTTCTTTCTTGCTGTAGCCAGATCCAACCTACAGAAAAATAAATGGCACATTTGTGTGATTTGATGGTCTCAAATTAAGTATATTGGAGATGCATAAGTGGAGCCAGTAGACAAGTATTTTGAGCTAAAAATACAATATTGGTATCTACATTCTAATAAAACTGACCACACAACTTCAAATCATACATTTCAATTCTGGCATATGTCGTGTCGTCCGTGCTTGCAAAATCGTTTAAATAACATCAATTGTAAATAATGCCATAAAAATTGGTGACAATATCCAATCAAAATGAACATCACAAAAGATGTTGCATTAGAATGAGATGTTGTTGGTTTTGATGTTCTCACATGATTGGTTTTTTTTTATCTGGTTATCTGGTTTCTGTGGTTTACAAATAAAACCATTTAATGCAACTCTTATTCATTCCAACTTTTAAGAGTATGATGTGGTGACAGGTCTGAATTCATGTCAAATTTTGATACATTTGTACATAATTTTTTCAACTAAATTCATGTATGTTCCTTTCTACATAAACTTAAAAAAATATTGTAAAATACTTTGTTTAACCAATATGATGATTATATTCAAAAGAAGACTGAACTATTGTTATAGTTTGATGTTCAGTGTGTACAGTAGTCATCATACCTGTAGCCAGTGGGGTTCAGGGGGTTTCGGACAAACCCCCCTTGAAAACAAATAAGCACCGTTAAAGTCAATGTTCTGTTCGAATTGTGACTGTTAAAGTACCGAACCCCCCCTTGGAAACTCCTGGCTACGGGCCTGGTCATTATTCATGAATATAGGCTAATTGTTGTCCATACTATTATATATTGAGATATTACAGGGTCAAGGTAGCTTACCCCAACTGTATGAAAATTGTCCTCCCATTCTCTTAGTAATTACAGGATGTGGTCTGCATAATTCTTTATCAAGACAAGCCATAAATGAAACTCATTAAGGAACTTGATGTGGATCCATTTATTTTCTTGAATTTTTGTGGATAGAGGAAAAATTATATTTTAGTGGATATTTGATATCATGGTTTTACCAAACCTGCACGAAAGCCTAAAGGACACTTGTATTTTATGGCAAATTTAAATACATGGGTTACCAAAACCCACAAAATCCATGAAAATTGTTAACATACAAATATTAAAGATCCACAGAATTACAGGTCTGATGAGTATCAATTATATTTCACATCTAGAAATCATTTTTTATTCCTGGTATCCTATAAACTCCTCCTTTTATTTGATGAATAAAGGTAAACTCTACCTTTTATTCGATGAATAAAGGTAACATACCTTACAAAATGAATGAAATATTTTAGGTTCTTCCCCTTCTTCTGGTGGTACAGCTACAGCACAGAGAAAATGTGACATCATCCCTGATCTATGTCCTACACCAAAAAATCCACCGACAACCAATACATCCAATTCATCCATCAAACCACCTACATATTCTGGTTTAACTTTAAACCATCCTCCTTTCCTTGTATTTGGACGATAAACAGATTCCAGATTCTTCACCATAATTCCCTCTTCCCTTCCATCAATAGCATCATTCAAGGCATCTGCACAGTCCTGACTGAAAAGAAGATTTTAAAGCATATTGAAGTGGTTTTTTTACATGTGACACAAATTTTGCCGATTTCATGGGTAAAGGTGAAATACAAATTTCAAAATTTAACACAGTAATTTTTTTTAAAGGCTTGTATGTTTACTTCTGCAAAATCACAAAATAAAATATCCATGAAATTTTAATTTTTCCTCAAATCACAAAAATTGGTATCCATAAAAATAAATAAATACCACATTATACATATCTATATATGTATGTTTTCAATATAAATAGTCTCTACTTGTATATGTATTGCACTTTTAAATTTGCTCCAATTCAAAATAATATCCTGAAAATTCCTTTTTATAATATGCTTGCAAGTCTTGGTATTTGTACATCGGTAGGAATGTTTGGTATAAATAAAAAATTGCCTGTGTTTTTGTCTTTGATTAGCAAAACTTGTCTTCCAATCAAAATTAAAATATTCTGATGTTGCAAAGTGGGGTATTTTTCCAGAAAAAAATGTTGCAAAGTGTATAATTTGTGCTCATAATAGTTTGTTCAAAATGAAAAAAAATAATGTAAAAATTTGAAAATATACTTTGTTCTAGCCTCTTTATGTTGACTGAGTAAAATTCTGCCTTCTTCAGGTTCAAATACAGTCTGGATTATCTTCAATCTTTCTGTTAGAGGTTGGTTGGTGAGGACTTTATCATTCAACAAAACAATATCAAATACATGTAGACAAGGCTGTAGACCTTCCTGTTGTTGTCTCTTTATATCTGTATTCATAGCTTTTGTAGCTGTTAAATACAAAATATGTCTATCATATATACAATCATCGCTCTTTATGTGAAAGATATCTGTATTTATAAATTTGTAGCTGCCAAATGCAAAGTACATCATAACATCATAAATACAATCATGGCTCTTAATGTAAACGAATCAAATGAAAAGCTTTGGAATTACTATATATATTTCATACTTGAACTTATGTCAGAGAAAATTAAGTATGTTTTATACCTCAGTGGCATTGTGCAGTATTTTACAGAGTCTTTTAATATCTGATCAATTTCCTGGCCATTTAAGCGATTGGTTTGAGCTCGAGACAAATTTTATTATATTTTGGCAATTATTTTTGTTCTATTATATACTTCACATGCATTCAGGATTATAAGCTTGTTATATGGATCAATTGTGTGTTCTAAGATTTTACAATGAATGACTTTAGTTTTGCACAGACTTGTTGATGTTTATATAACAATAACTTATGATCTGGACCAATACACAGCAAGCAGCTATATCTTGTTTACAATACATTTTTGTACTTTGTAACAATGTTCTGTGATAATTACCAAATGTTTTAGTGACAGGATCATATCCTATCATTTCTCCGTCCAGGATACATTTCTTGACAAATGGCTTGAAACAATTATGTATGTGTGGTGTGAGGTTACCATCTAACTCATGGGCTCCAAATGTACTGGTGTATTCATTACCACTACAATATACAATACTGTATCATTTTTTGTCATTAACTTCTTAAACATTCATTTCATTCTGCATTGGCAAGTATAAAGATTTTTTTAAATACTACACAATAAAAAGAAGAGGTTTGAAAAGGGCCATAATAGGCAATTTTTACATTTTCCCTTTGATCATACTGCCTAATATTTTTATATGATCAGGGATATAATCTTTTTTCTAAGTCAATTGCTTCTTTAAATTTATAGCTTTTGTGAGTTATTTTAAGCAGTCAGAAAATGAAAGAAGAGTTCTAATGTCCCTGGGTTGCACATATTTCATATTTTTAATAGGTACAACTCTTTTTAAAAAGTTTATCATCCACCATTATATATCCTGTCCAATGTATTGCTTATAATATCCTATGGAATAAGTTTTATAAAAATCTGGCAAGAATTGTAACCATGAGAGCATAAACAAGGCCATTTCCCATTAATTAAAATTTCCAAGGGACATAACTCTTTTAAAAATAAGTTGATTGTCCACCTATAAATAATTTTCTGAGCTAATGCTGATATTAATCCATAGTCTAGGTTTTATAAAAAAAATCTGTCAAAAATTGTACCCATGAGAGGGCTAATGAGGCCATTTTTCTGAAATCTTATATTTCCAATGGGAATAACTCTTCTTTTTTTTAATTGAATCGGCCACCATTACAAAATTTGTATGATATATTGTTGATATTAACCTATAAAATATAAGTGTAATAAAAATCTGTGAAAAATTGTACCTGTGAGAGCCCTAAAGAGACCAGAAGGACAGCTAACATTATTTCCTCCCACCCCACCCTAAACGCAGCATTATGCAGGGGGGCTGAGGAATGCAAAAAGAGATAGACACCAAGCATAATAAAACAAAAGCATAATTTATAATACAAACCTTCTGGTAAAATATTTATAGTTGCCTTCGTCTTTATGTAACACCATTCTTTCACCATCAAACTTTGTTTCTATATAGTATGGTTTTCCATCCATTATCTTTTCTATCTATAAAACACAAGATTTGAAAAATTAAACCATTGAAATAAATGTTGATTTAATTCTACTCTTCTAGCTGCTTAAACACTATTTTTTATATACAATTACAAAATTCAATTCAATTGGAATGAAAGGCAACTTGACTAATTTTCATCATAAATTAGTATCACATACTAAAATTCAGCTCGATATGAGAAGGCCTGTAACTTATGCAAAAATCAGCTCAATATGAGAAGGCCTGTAACTTATGCAAAAATCAGCTCAATATCTGGAGGCGTTTAAATAAAAAATCTGTATAACTGTTTATTGAAGAATGACAGAATGAAGGAATAACTGAATGACAGAATAACAGAATTAAGGATAAGGATAAAACTATAAGGCCCTGTTAGGCCTAAAAGAAGTACACTGTATAGCCAATTTGTAATTATGATGTAGTTAGAATATTCATTATAAAATACCTGGTCAGGTGCTCCCCTCTCTCCTAACATTGGTGTAAAGGGAGAGAATACAGATATTCCAATCTCATGTACCCTCACATCTTTTTCTCTCAACATTCTGCACACCTAAAAGAGACCAAAAATGAAAAGATATCATATAAACACCAATCATTATATCTATATCCCAATTTACTGTATTTATAGCTTGTTACTGTTTTTGACAGTATGAAACTACAATAATTAAACTAATCTAGGATATCACTCTCCTTCCAATGCATATATTTAATTTTGTCCCTTAATTTTTTTAAGAGTCATCTTAATCTACTATTAGTTGATTACGGTATAAAAAAAATAACTTTGAATCAGCATTTTTTTTCATCAATGTTATCATTCATGTCATTCATCAAAAAAAGCTGCATGTTTTGCAAAAATCTTATGAGTAGTATCGATTATCAATGAAATTAAAACACTGAAGGTTTTTTACAAAAATTATTGGAAGAAAGTGCATCTGTGTCTGAAATGTTTCTATTTAAAACTTTTCCCACTGAAAACAACAATGAAATGATTATTCACTTTTTCTATGAAATTTTAGTACACGGGCTTTCCTGTAACCTAAGTCACTGATGCACCATGGGATAAATAAAGAACCAAAGAATTCATTACTTGTGTGTCAGATCTAACCTTTTCTAAATTATTATTGACATTGTAGAATTCTTCAGCATCAGGATGATACACAGAAAGGACAGATGCCTGACTCAATCCAACCTTCAGTTCTTTTACAATCATCCTTATCAACCACTTTAGTTCTATAGCTGACATATTGGTCAGGAGATGCAAGATGTTCTTCCTGACAAGTTCTTTCTTCTTTGCCGCATTATTTGTCGCTATTCCATCAAGACAATTATTGACTTCTTTGATGGTTAAGGATCCTTTTTCAGGACATCTATTCTTTAGAACATAGTAGGCTACACTGGCAAAATCACCTGCTTCCTATTATGAAACAATCAAATTAAAAAAGAAAATTGGTAAATATATTATACATGTACCATATATATCAGAACATTTTGCTATTACAAAATGTATAATGAATATTTATTTTGTTATTCATGTATTATCATTATAGATTTTCATTTCCTGAACATGGAACAATATCTTAATTTCTCTTTTCCACAATTGCTGAGAGGATTTTTTATCTAATTTTATGACAAAATTAGCTACTTTATTTCACATTTAGCATTCGAGAATACTTGACTTAATTCCTAACTCTTTGTGAAAGGGAAGTGTAAGGAAATACAACAAACAGTTGATATGACAAGTTATTGCTAATTTAAGTAATTTTCCTATAATCTTACTGACTGGTAATATGTAAAATCATTGCTAGAAACTGCATGACATGCTGTGCCAATGTAAACATGAAAAATAAAGATAAACACTGTACTGGTTCAAGTGAGAAAATCAATCTTGTTGAGAAGACCAACAATAATCTATAAATACTATCAAAAAGGTGATTCAGGTTGTTATCCTCTGAATGTAATTGTAAAAATGTATGTCATGCATTCTTTCCTGCATGTAGTATATTACTTACCATTTTAGCAGATTTAGGTGCTTTATAATTGAGTAGTCTGTTAGCATCTGGACTATCTTTTCCCAGACATAAAACCTCTATCAATAGTTTGGCTAGCATGTGCTGTAAATTATGTTATTGTTAATTAAATTGAGAATGGAAATCAGGGAATGTGTCAAAAAGACGAACAACCCAACCATATAACAGATAACAGCATACTCATATTCAACATATATTTACTTGTACATTTTTTTACAATTCAAATTTTCAAAACACTTAAGACATAATTAATAAATAAAGAAATACAACTGTGGCTATTTATGTGTGGTATCATTTATTGTGATTTGTTTCCCTGTTGTAAGCAACACATCAAAAGTTAGTATAACAAAAGCTGACCTTTTTCTAATGAGTTTCTTTATCTGTGATGCAATACATGTATACCGGTATATATATATATTATATGTAGCACATGCCTTCTTTCTATTTACCGTTAAATTTTGTAAATGATATCCTGTGTATTCATTATTATTCATTGGATACTAACTTTTGTGGATTCTGTATGTATAAGTGAACCCCTATTTTTAATAGCTATTCAAGGACTGTATGCTGACTTTAGTACATTTGCCAATGGTACTAAACTTACAGTCACTATTGCATAGTAAAACTAATGGAAATGCAATGTTCGATATAACAGAGCAGGTGAGGTGTGGTGTAGTGGTTTGTGTATCAGACTACTAACACAACGGTTCCCGATCTGGGATGAAAATTTCAGGTACTGAATTTTCAGCTCTCCCTTGACACCATTTGCAAGTATGGTCTTGAGGAAACAATGATAGTCCTTTAGAGGGAGACGATAAATGGCTGACCAGTGTTGAGAGAGAGCAATATCTCTTTCACGTAAAAGACACTAGTAGATTTCGAAAAAAAAAAAGCAGGCTAATGCCTCTACAAGGCAGCACTTCCGCTCGCAAAGTGGAAATGGATTAATATAAGTTGCAATAACTGTTTCCCAATCCACTATACATAAATATGTTTAAACTAACAGAGCAGGTCTTTGTTGTGTATCAATGGCTTTTGAATATTTTGATTTGTTTTATATCAAACATGCTTTGGTACTGCATTTCTAATCTATTTACCTCTTTAATGCCATAGGCTAATCTTTCTTTTTCAAGATGTGGGATCAAAAGTCTCATTGCTGAATAAAAAGAATCACTCTGAAATAAATACAAACTATATGAAAACTTATTTACATCATTTGTATCATTAGACATATCACAAATGTGACCATATACTAGAAAATTCAGAAATTATTGTGAGGTTTTTATATATATAAATAATTCAACCCAGTGAGTATCACAATAATAACTAGGTAGCATTCTGATAAACCCATACATATCTGTATGCAGATTTTCCTGAAAACAAAATAATTGATCATGCATATATTTATTTAGGTTTGTATTTACCTTGCAATGTTATGACCTGTTACAATGTATTAACTAAGAAATACAATATAAAAAAGTATTATTCGTCATTCTTTTCTCTGAATTTACAAAATTCCCAAATTAATGATAAATTTCAGTTTTCGTTCCCGATCCCATGACAATATTTTATTAAAAAACTGGATGTAAGTATCTGTAGCCTACAATAGCCTATTTGGCTACTTGTCTCCGCATGAGGGTTTGCACAGAAACTGCAATTACTCATAAGTCAAAGTGCCAGGTCTCATTGGGGTCTAAGCAGTAACAGGAATTGGATGATTTTTTTTACACCATGACAATAGCATTTTTTACATGAACAATTATGTCAAAATTTTTTTTTTTTAATAAAGCTAATGACACATGAAAGTCCAATAATTAAGTATGAAGACAAGAAACAAATTCTGGCTGGACACGGGAAATTACATGCGCTATAATGGCAACAAGAAGCAGGATACAACATTCATACTAAACAATAATGTGATCGGTGATCAGACCCCAGATACACCTTATCGCTAATCCCACCTGACCCGCCACTTGAACATTTGACGCATACAACAATCACTTTTCCAGTAATGGTAGAAAAATAGCGATAAGGTGTATGAGACCTCTGTTAAACTGTTAAAGTGTCCAGGTGACACCTTGATATTGTTTTGTTACATTTTCTGCAATGCTCACTGTTTTTTTATCATCTGTGTGCAGTTGATCATGGAAATCTCTCCATTTATCAATAAATTCTTTCATTATTCTCTTCTTTTTATCATTTCCTTGAGTTTTTGAGATCTTTTCTAGCAGACCACATAGTTCTGCAAAAAACACTTTTGATGCTACTGACGGACCATCATCACTGGCATCTTCATTTTCCTGGTGATCCATTTGCTGAAAAGTTTTGGATTTCAAATGCAGCTTTTTGTTATTCAAAATGGCTTGTTATTTAGACTACTAAAGTTTTGTTGTTTCAGCATTTTAATTTTGATTATTTTCAGTGTGAAATTTCCTATCTCACTACAGGAGAATTCTTAAGCTTTTGGGAAGGGAGAATTAAATTCTCATGTAGTCTAAACATTATGAAAGGGTTTGTTTTATATAAAAAGCTTAGGAATATTAAATAAAAATATATTTTTTAAATCAATGATATTCTTAATGTAAATTTCAATGACTTAAAACAATTATTTATTTACGTATCTTTTAAACTGAAAGTAGATTATTCTAGAACTATCCCCAAAGGCACTGGCTACGGTTACATGGAAATGTAACAATAATAAAAATATTATTGTTACATAGGAGACTAAATGCCGGATTGCAAAGTCGGGTAAGGAACCGATTAATTACGAATGTAACAATAATTACTGAGGCTACGGTTACATGGCTTTATTGTTACATGAAAAACAGCAATATACGATGGGTCTATTAAAATGTACTAGATAATAAAAATTAAAGACATTTATTTTATATTTACAATACATACAATTATAAAATATAAATTCTTTAATTATTTATTTGCAATGACATTTTCTACATATCCAGCAAGTGGTTTTTGGAGCATTTCTGAGTCCGACACATTTTTGGTGAAACCACTCCAAGCAGCCATCACACACCAGTGATGCCGCACTGTGAACGTCCGTATCACATACTGTACAGTTCCATTCTGCGATATCCCTTTTTGATGATAATGCAACCTTTAATGTTTGCCATGCTTCCGGTGAGAAATACTTTTTCACTCGAGCAATGTTTATGTTTTCATCTAATATTTTGGTTGGAAGCATGTGATGTAGTTTTATGTCATCTTTCAGTATGGTCACATTGCCGTCCGTTATTTATTTTAGAACTGCGTTCATATAGCTAAATGAAATTTGTGTCTTGATATTGTTTCAGTTTTGTTTCAAACGAATCCCAAGTTTTAAATTTTTCACCCACAACAAAATTGATCACAAGAATCTCTTCATCCATTGTGCATTGTATAATGACAGTAATACGAGTAGGTGTGCAGTTAAACTTTAAAGTGAACACTTTTCTCAGCCCGAGTTCTCAACAGCAAACCATTGGTCTATATTTTCGCCTTTGGCACTACTTATCTTAAGTAGTGTCTTTAAAACACCAAAACCATTTATACGTTAGAAAAAACAATTTAAACACCATTTTTTAACGATAATATTTATTATTTATCATTGTTACAAGTATTATTTCGTACATATGCAAGATTAAGGCAACAAAACTATACAGGATTTAAGTTTAATGATTGCTGTTTTTCATGTAACAATAAAGCCATGTAACCGTAGCCTCAGTAATTATTGTTACATTCGTAATTAATCGGTTCCTTATCCGCCTTTGCATTCCGGCATTTAGTCTCCTATGTAACAATAATATTTTTAGTATTGTTACATTTCCATGTAACCGTAGCCAGTGCCATCCCCAAAATGGTGGTAAGCATACTTTCACTTTGATGAGAATAATAAATCTTACTCTCATATTATCGCTATATTAAGTACATATGATATGTTCACGAAACGTCAGATAGTCGACACGGACTACTATCTTCTCATTTAATATTCATCCTCACGAGTACCAGTAGAAGAATTCTTAACTTGAACATGGATTTGTATTTCTCACCAGATATTATATGTCTCTGTTCTCACTAAACAATTTTGAGCTAAAAAATGATATCCTTTTTTTTCCAAAGTAATCAGTGTTGGCTAATATCTCTGAATACAGACTATACAGTGGGAACAAAAAACTACACTGCAATTAGCTGTGGAACTGTAGCTCTTAGTTCCTTCACAGGGGCGAGTTTCATAGATGTTTTTGGGCAGAAATCCAAACATCTATGATATGCGCCCCTGTGGTTCCTAATGATATTTTTTTTACCATCTACCAACTATAGTTTGCAAATAGAAAAATATTATAAGAACCCAAGAGCTATAGTTCTGCAACTACACCGCAATTAGCTTCCAAAAAACAAATAGCACTTTTATCTAAGCTTATTTTAATCGGAGTGGCTATTTGTCCAGCTAGCCAGACGAATAGTGCCAGGACTATTTGTCCGGCCATGGTAATGCGCATGTCATATCATGTGCGTTCGGACGCCGGTGTAATATTATCTTCAGTAGCACCAACATGACCAAGGGGGTGCGTGTAATCTGATCACTGATATTCAATTTTAAGATGGCTGAAAACGGTGATACGAATATTTGTGATATTTTTTGCAGTTTTCGGAATTTGACAATGGAATACGATAGTATGAACTCCCAAGAATGATATAATCTTATAAAAGTGACTCTACAAACTTGAAGTGGGGATGTTGGAAATATGATTATAAAAAGTGGGGTATTGAAATACATGGGACAACAAAGATTGGATCAGGAGAAAAAATAGAAAAGAGAAATTTGGGAAAATGAGCACACCGTGTCACCCAACCCCCTCACGTAAATAAAAATATTTTAAAAATGTTTGGGGTTGGGGGCATTATAGAAAAATCTCTCACCTTTCACTCAAAATATGGATAACTTTATGGCAAGGGGTCTATAATTCTCTTTGACAGCTACAGACATAATAATTTTGTACCTTTTTCAGCTAGACAAAATCCTTTACGCTAACTTAAAATGCATGAGTCAAACACTACTTAAATTTGTTTTACAAGTACATTTGTAATTTCTTCTCTCTTCTTATATTAAAAATATAGGATATTTTATGATTTTTTTCGATGTATTGTTTATCCACATTGGACTATAGACTAGTATGAAGAAAAAAATTACAATTACTAGTATTAACAAGATTAGGCCCTAAGACTTAAGATAACAAACATGTGTTACCACCTGGTGCTGGTGAAGATAATATTACACCCACACACACTAATATTATAGTGACATGCGCATTGTATTGGCCGGACTAGCCGGACAAATAGCAACTGCCTATTTTAATAATAAAAAAAAAAATCACACTTTTCCAAACATGGTGATATCATGAATATAGGAACACTCTTGAAAACACATTTAAGTATAAGGAAAGTGATCATAGCAAATTAAAATAGAAGGTAAAATGTTGATAATAACCCTATCCCACAGTATCCCTAAGTTGTATACACGTTCTGATTTTCATGGCATTGATAGTTTCCTGAGTGTGATATAAAAAGGTTTTTTGTTGAGTACAAGAATCACTCTATTTAAACAGATTCTGTGTATCTCAGTTTGTAATTTTCATATTTTAATATGGTTTAATAGATGTGTATTGAATTTGGTTTCAAAGTTCAGGAATATATTGGATATTTTAGTTTTAAATTTTTTCAATGACCCTAAAAAATATTTCAAATCTTCTGCATACAACATGTAAAATTATTAACAGAATTTATTTCCTTGGACATCAGGAGTGACCTATTCATTGGCTTGATGCCTCCTTTCCAAAATGTGTTTGGTGAGACTGATATGCCAAAAAGGAAAAAAAATCATGTGAAAAGGATATATATATGATTTTCAAACAAAGGTCCAAGTTGAATAATCATAAATGTAAATTGAAATTCTTTTTTCTCTGTATAGAAAATTGGCCTCCAGTTTAAAGCTGAGTTAGAAAATATAACAAACTTGAAGCCTGATGGAGAAGATTTCAGATGGTATCTAAGGGTAAGTTATTATCAGCTCACCTCATTAAGGTGGCTCGGGTCTATTCAAAGTTTCTATCAGAAGTGCCGTATTTTTGGTTATTTTATTCTTCAAAGAAAATGAATCAAATTGGTCTAAAAGAAAATAGAGGGTCACAGACCTTTTAAGCTCAAAATTTCACTTTTAAACAGGTATGTTAAAGGAACCATTTTTCAATGAAATAATAGGGAAAGTAGAGGTGTTGACATATTTTTATCGGTATATTAAAAAAATGTTCTATGACAATCGGTCCAAAACTGTAACATGAAAAGCTGGAATATAGCTTCAAAGAATGAGCCAATAAAAAACATAGTTCACCGATAAGGAAAGAAAATTATTTGGGCTTAAATCCCAAATTTTTGCGGGAAAATGGTGAAAACGGGTGAAATGTCATTTTGACCCTTTAACAAATACGGATAATAACGAAAATGTTCTATTAGTAACATAACTACAATGATTTAACATTTCTAATCAATCAAAATATTAAAAAAAATTGTATCAAATACTTTTGTAATTCATGCGTGAAATTATGCAAATCGAATAGTCCTGAGCCACCTTAAGGTGGTATGGGAGTCTAAAATAAAAATGATAGAATTTGTTCATACTTTGCCAAAATGTAGTATCTATTGATACATGTTGAAAAATATTATAAAAATGATAGGTCACCGTGCATTTTTTCAAGCTACGAGTCGTGACAAAATGACACATTTTGTATGGATTATACAGGAAAAAACACCATTTTGTGAATAGAAACTAAACGAAAATGATAGAATTGTAAAATAAATTAGGAAAATATAGCTTTCAAACAATGCTTTGATAATATCAAAAGAAAAGATAGGGTTACCGTGCGTTTTTCCCGGCTAAAATACAAAGTAGGAAAATTCCATGAACAATCCAACAGAAAATGCACTATTTTAGAGTTACCTCCCCTTAAAATGACAATTTCAAAATATTTAAAAACAACCAAAAATAATCTACACTTGTACATATATTTATATTTATAAGTTATATTCTTATAAATACGATCTTTTAAATGTAAAAACACATGAAAAATCTGCATACTTGCATCAAATTTTGCTAATTTGATAGAAAATATGGACCTTAGATTCTCTGTTTTTTACAATCCAAGATGGCGAAAGACACCCATACCACCTTAATTACTATATTTATGAGTTATAGCCTTTGAAAATGATTTCTGCACCCACTTTTCTGTTTTTTGACAATTATCTTGAAGAAAAATTGAGCTGTTGCCCTTTGATGATAATTTTTATGAAAAGTCTATCTTCCAATTACAGTTTTGATTCTTGTATTACACACTTTTTCAACAAATCACTTCCCATTTGCTGAGATATAAAGCATAAGTTGAAAGTTGAAAGTGACATATCAACGTTTTAACCAATTTTTAGTGAAAAACACCTTCTGGTATCAAAAGTATTTAGCTTTAAAAGAACAAATAAAATGTTATTAAAAAAAATGAAAAAGTTAAAGATTACACACAGATAGATTTTCTGTTTCCCCATGCTATGTGATGTCAATAAAATATTTAAAATTCCCTTTGAAGGGAGACAAATAAACAAGAGATCTCTACTTACAATTAAAGGCAATTAAAAATAATATTGCATTAAAATAGCTGTTTTCTTTATAACTATAATAGAAATGACTAACTGTAAACAGCAAAATATTTCAGTAACACAAGATTGACAAATACAAAATGTTCCTTTGTACAACAAAAAATGTCAGTTAACTTTCATAGAAGTATAATTGCCCTTAAATGACATTCATTTTAAACCAATAATATCATTACCTTATTTCCAGAAAATTGGCATGGATAAACACTGAGGCTGTAGACAGCAATTACAACAACAAAAATTAGAATTTATATAACATAGTTATTTCCAATTTTTATACAACCAAAAACATTTTTGGGGGTCAATACCACAGAAAGTTCAATACTACAAAAAGGAAGGTTTTAATCGATTGTTTTTTGGGGTTATTTTACCAACAGTTTAGTAATTAGGAGCCAAAAACAAGCAATTTTGTAGTCTCCAGACAAAAACTTGTGAGTAAGTGTATGGATCTCTCTGACATTGTACCACAAGGTTCCATATATATCAACATATCTGTCAAAAACAAGAATTTTTGTAGTTTTCCAACAATAATTTGAGTGTAAGTGTACAGATTTCTCTTAAATTTTACTACAAGGTCCTATACTTCAAAGTGAAGGCTGGGATTGAGTTTGGGAGTAAGTGCTCCTAAAGGGGGTGCAAAGATTGGGGGTGGAGATTGTTTTTCCAAATTTTTGAAAGGGTTCATAATTTTTTTTTTTTTTAAATATTTCAAATTTTGGGAAAAGTTTCTATTGTACAATAGATGTGTTAGATCTTTGACCACATTATTTTGTGTCAGAAACCTATATTATGTCAAAATTTGATAGCAATCCAAATTTAGACAGTTTCAAGCTTGAATATTGTTTCCAATTTTGACCAAACTCTTCAGAGTTCCACCTCTGCATGCAATCATATCAGGCTGCTGTCATATCAGGCTGCTCTCAGTGAATAATTTTATGTAATGTTTTGGCCATTAACTTAAAAATTATAAGATAGAGAAAAGAGCTTTGACAAGCAATTATGAGCAAGACAAGATATAAATTAAGATAGATTTGACTGAAATGATAAATCCCTGTAGTGAGAATCTAATGTATAATCAATGGCTATATTTCTTATGTATAATCTAATGTATAATCAATGGCTATATTTCTTATGTATAATCTAATGTATAATCAATGGCTATATTTCTTATGTATAATCTAATGTATAATCAATGGCTATATTTCTTATGTATAATCTAATGTATAATCAATGGCTATATTTCTTATGTATAATCTAATGTATAATCAATGGCTATATTTCTTATGTATAATCTAATGTATAATCAATGGCTATATTTCTTATGTATAATCTAATGTATAATAAATGGCTATATTTCTTATGTATAATCTAATGTATAATCAATGGCTATATTTCTTATGTATAATCTAATGTATAATCAATGGCTATATTTCTTATGTATAATCTAATGTATAATCAATGGCTATATTTCTTATGTATAATCTAATGTATAATCAATGGCTATATTTCTTAAAATCTTACTCCTATGCATTGTGATTGTTTAAAAGTTTCTCCAAACAATGATATGATGTTCTTTTTTATTTTGTTGTTCAAGTAATAAAATTACTTTTTGTCTTTTTATTTTTTGTTTATGTTAACAGTAAAACATTCAGCATTTAAAAAAAGATCTACAAATGTCAAACGTAGTTAAAATCAGAAGAAGAAAAAAATCATGGCATTTTGTTTTCAGAATTTACCTGAATATAGACTAGACCTTTTTCACACCAGGTAAATTTTTATGAATCTGCATATTCCTTTAAAAGAACAACTTTAACAGTGTTAATATCATAGACTTTCTGTCATCATGTCTTGGTCAATGTTTTTTTTGTGCCTGTTAATTTTTTGTTTAGTTTTTCTAATATTGTATAGATAATTATAAAATTTTATCTTAATTGTAATTTTTTATTCCGATGATTGATGCATTATTAGCATGAACAGGAATTATTTCATACACAATTATTTTTGAAATGATTGTAGTATTATAAATTCATAAATAATTTCATTTTTTTGGTGCAAATCCTTTGTAGAAATTTTGAAATTGAATTGATGCAAATCAAAAATCACTACCGAAACTATGAATTTAAGTTTTTATTATGGAAATTTTTGTATTTTAAATAATAAAGACATCACAATGCAATGAGGAATATTTCCCTATATGTGACTGCTTCATTTGCTCTTTAATTCTGAAACTAACATTGTGGTCCCCTGGATTTTCAAAGATTCTTTTCCTTTTCTTTGTTGTCACACATGGTTTTGTGAATTTATATAAAAATTGCATTATAAGGAAATGTATTTTTTTTTATTTATAGCTGAAGTGTATTAGTTGTGGTGAAGAAACTCATGAGTTCCAGTATTTAACATTAACGGTATATTCAATTTAGTAGGAGTTCTTGTAAAAAAAAAGATATTACTGTGGACTTATTATTATTATTTGTTGCAAACAAATTTTCATTGGTTTTCTTGGGAACAAGTGAACCACAAATTTAAACGTTTAACAAATGACAAATTTATTATAGGCTCTTATGTAGACTTTGAGAAAACCATAATGGCATAAAAACAAATACAGACTAATGTGCAAATTTTCTACTATCATGAAAATTGATACTCACGAAAAATAAATGAATTCACAGTAGCAATGATTTAAGTTCACAATATGAACATTTAATGACAACTCTTCTTTTTGGTTTTTATTGTCTTAAATCTTTCACCAAAAATTTTGGAATTAAAAAAATTGCTTCAGTGATTCCCTATATAATCAACCAAATTTTTCCCTCAAAAGGGGGGGGGCCTGGATCCGACTCCTATGTAACAGAGAAAGAGTTGAAAAGTGGAATGACATCTATATCAGGTATTTTAAAAATAATCAAGTGGCTTATCTCTCTTTAAAGAAGATATATAAAATGTTAATATATATTTAGAACACACCTTTTTAGCTCACCTGGCCTAAAAGGCCAAGTGAGCTTTTCTCATCACTTGGCGTCTGTCGTCCGTCATCGTCCGTCGTCTGTCTTTCTTCATCCAGCGTTAACTTTTACAAAAATCTTCTCCTCTGAAACTACTGGACCAAATTAATCCAAACTTGGCCACAATCGTCATTGATGTATCTAGTTTAAAATTTTTGTTTTTTTACACGGCCAACCAACCAAGATGGCCGCCATGGCTAAAAATAGAACATAGGGGTAAAATGCAGTTTTTGGCTTATAACTCACAAACCAAAGCATTTAGAGCAAATCTGACAAGGAGTAAAATTGTTTATATGGTCAAGATCTATCTGCCCTGAAACTTTCATATGAATCAGACAACCCATTGTTGGGTTGCTGCCCCTAGATTGGTAATTTTAAGGAAATTTTACTGTTTTTGGTTATTATCTTGAATATTATTATAGATGGAGATAAACTGTAAACAGCAATAATGTTCAGCAAAGTAAGATTTGCAAATAAGTCAACATGACCAAAATGGTCAGTTGACCCCTTTAGGAGTTATTGCCCTTTATAGTCAATTTTTAACCATTTTTCGTAAATCTCCATGATCTTTTACAAAGATCTTCTTCTTTGAAACTTCCTGGCCAAATTAATCCAAACTTGGCCACAATCATCATTGATGTATATCGTTTAAAATCTGTGTTTTTTTACCTGGCCAACCAACCAAGATGGCCGCCACGGCTAAAAATAGAACATGGAGGTTAAATGCAGTTTTTATACGACCGCAAAATTTGAAAAAAATTTCGCGTATATTGCTATCACGTTGGCGTCGTTGTCTGCGTTGTCGTCATCGTCCGAATACTTTTAGTTTTCGCACTCTAACTTTAGTAAAAGTGAATAGAAATCTATGAAATTTTAACACAAGGTTTATGACCACAAAAGGAAGGTTGGTATTGATTTTGGGAGTTTTGGTCCTAAAAGTTTAGGAATTAGGGGCCAAAAAGGGCCCAAATAAGCATTTTCTTGGTTTTCCCACTATAACTTTAGTTTAAGTTTATTGAAATCTATGAAATTTTGACACAAGGTTTATGACCACAAAAGAAAGGTTGGGATTGATTTTGGGAGTTTTAGAATCAACAGTTTAGGAATTAGGGGCCAAAAAGGGCCCAAATAAGCATTATTCTTGGTTTTCGCACAATAACGTTAGTTTAAGTAAAAAGAAATCAATGAAATTTAAACACAATGTTTATGACCACAAAAGAAAGGTTTGTATTGATTTTGAGAGTTTAGGTCCCAACAGTTTAGGAATTAGGGGCCAAAAAGGGACCCAAATAAGCATTTTTCTTGGTTTTCGCACCATAACATTAGTATAAGTAAAAAGAAATCTATGAAATTTAAACACAAGGTTTATGACCATAAAAGGAAGGTTGGTAATGATTTTGGGAGTTTTGGTCCCAACAGTTTAGGAATAAGGGGCCCAAAGGGTCCAAAATTAAACTTTGTTTGATTTCATCAAAATTGAATAATTGGGGTTCTTTGATATGCCAAATCTAACTGTGTATGTAGATTCTTAACTTTTGGTCCCGTTTTCAAATTGGTCTACATTAAGGTCCAAAGTGTCCAAAATTAAACTTAGTTTGATTTTGACAAAAAATTAATCGGTTGGGTTCTTTGATATGCTGAATCTAAAAATGTACTTAGATTCTTGATTATTGGCCCAGTTTTCATGTTGGTCCAAATCGGGGTCCAAAATTAAACTTTGTTTGATTTCATCAAAAATTGAATAAATGGGGTTCTTTGATATGCCAAATCTAACTGTGTATGTAGATTCTTCATTTTTGGTCCTGTTTTCATATTGGTCTACATTAAAGTCCAAAGGGTCCAAAATTAAACTTAGTTTCATTTTAACAAAAATTGAAATCTTGGGGTTCTTTGATATGCTGAATCCAAACATGTACTTAGATTTTTGATTATGGGCCCAGTTTTCAAGTTGGTCCAAATCAGGATCTAAATTTATTATATTAAGTATTGTGCAATAGCAAGTCTTTTCAATTGCACAGTATTGTGCAATGGCAAGAAATATCTAATTGCACAATATTGTGAAATAGCCAAAAAAAAATTTAATTAGAGTTATCTTTCTTTGTCCACAATAGTTAGCAAGAAATATCTAATTGCACAATATTGTGCAATAGCAAGATTTTTTTTTAATTGGAGTTATCTTTCTTTGTCCAGAATCAACTTAAATCTTTGTTATATATAATATACAATGTATATTCACTTTTTACTACCATTTGATAAATTAAAATAATCTTTTCCATTCAGTGATAACAAGCAGTTTTTTTACATCTTAATATTTTATGATGTATTTAAATGAGTAGTTATTGTTGCAAACTCCATTAGAAATTTTAATTGAGATTAGTTTTGGAATAAGGGAAAGGGGGATGTGATTAAAAAAAATTGGGTTCAATTTTTCTCATTTGAAATTTCATAGATAAAAAGAAAATTTCTTTAAACATTATTTTGAGAGGATTAATATTCAACAGCATAGTGAATTGCTCTAAGAGAAAACAAAAATTTCAAGTTCATTAGAACACATTCATTCTGTGTCAGAAACCTATGCTGTGTCAACTATTTAATCACAATCCAAATTTAGAGCTGAATCCAGCTTGAATGTTGTGTCCATACTTGCCCCAACCGTTCAGGGTTCAACCTCTTCGGTCGTATAAAGCTACGCCCTGCGGAGCATCTGGTTGGTTATTACTAAAAAAACAAAGTATTTAGAGCAAATCTGACAAGAGGAAAAATGGTTTATCTGGTCAACATCTATCTGCCCTGAAATTTTTAGATGAATGGGACAACCTGTTGTTGGGTTGCTGCCCCTAGATTGGTAATTTTGAGGAAATTTTGCTGTTTTTGGATATTATCTTGAATATTATTATGGATAGAGATACAGCAAAAATGTTCAGCTAAGTAAGATTTACAAATAAGTCAACAGGACCAAAATGGTCAGTTGACCCCTTTAGGAGTTATTGCCCTTTATAGTCAATTTTTAACCATTTTTCGTAAGTCTTAGTTAACTTTTACAAAAATCTTCTCCTCTGAAACTACCGGGCCAAATTTCACCAAACATAGCCAGAATCATTATTAGTCTATCTAGATTAGAAATTGTGTTTTGTGACCGGGCAAACCAACCTAGATGGCCGCTACGATTAAAAATAGAACATAGGGGTACAATGCAGTTTTTGGCTTATAACTCAAAAACCAAAGCATTTAGAGCAAATCTGACAAGGGGTAAATTGTTTATCTGGTCAAGATGTATCTGCCCTGAAATATTTAGATGAATCAGATAACTTGTTGGTAGGTTGCTGCCCCTAAATTGGTAATTTTTAGGAAATTTTTTGCTGTTTTGGGTTATTGTGTTATTATCTTGAATATTAATATAGATAAAGATAAACTGTAAACAGCAATAATGTACAGCAATTTAAGACTCCAAAATAAGTAAAAATGACCAAAATGGTCAATTGACCCCCTGAGAAATTATTATCCTTTATAATCAATTTTTAACAATTTTCATAAAATTTGAAAAATTTTACTAACATTTACCACTGAAACTACACGGACAAGTTCATTATAGATAGAGATAATTGTAAGCAGCAAGAATGTTCAGTAAAGTAAGATGTACAAACACATCACAATCACCTAAACACAATTTTGTCATGAACTGTCAGCTTCCTTTGTTTAATTCACATATACCAAGGTGAGCGACACAGGCTCTTTAGAGCCTCTAGTTCTAGATGGAGATAAACTGTAAACAGCAATAATGTTCAGCAAAGTAAGATTTACAAATAAGTCAACATGACCAAAATGGTCAGTTGACCCCTTTAGGAGATATTGCCCTTTATAGTCAATTTTTAACCATTTTTCGTAAATCTTAGTTAACTTTTACAAAAATCTTCTCCTCTGAAACTACTGGGCCAAATTAATCAAAACATAGCCAGAATCATTAATAGGCTATCTAGTTTTAAAATTGTGTTTTGTGACCGGGCAAACCAACCAAGATGGCCGCCATGGCTAAAAATAGAACAAAGGGGTAAAATGCAGTTTTTGGCTTATGACTCAAAAACCAAAGCATTAAGAGCAAATCTGACATGGGATAAAATTGTTTATCAGGTCAACATCTATCTGCCCTGAAATTTTTAGATGAATTGGACAACTGGTTGCTGCCCCTAAATTGGAAATTTTAAGGAAATTTTGCTGTTTTGGGTTATTATCTTAAATATTATTATAGATAGAGATAAACTGTAAACAGCAATAATGTACAGCAATTTAAGACTCAAAAATAAGTCAAAATAACCAAAATGGTCAATTGAACCCCTAAGAAGTAATTGTCCTTTATAATCAATTTTTAATAATTTTCATAATATTTGTAAATTTTTACTGCCAGTTTCCACTGAAACTACACGGACAAGTTCATTATAGATAGAGATAATTGTAAGCAGCAAGAATGTTCAGTAAAGTAAGATGTACATACACATCACCTAAACACAATTTTGTCATGATCGAACTGTCTGCTTCCTTTGTTTGATTCACATATACCAATGTGAGCGACACAGGCTCTTTAGAACCTCTAGTTTACTTTTTCATTGAATGTTTAAGGTATGTTTCAACAGGTATGTGAAAGAAATTGTATATGACTTTTTTGTAGCTCCAAATTTTCTATAATTACTTTGTGGAAACATGATAAATGGCATTGGAAAATGGATTAAGTTTAAGTTATTAAATTTATAAATAGCCAGACTTATGATTGTTTACATCTCAGTTGTTACATTGAAAAAAAACTTTAAAATTTACTTTATTTTAAAGAGATGACAGCTTCAAATTTATGATACAGATCAACACATGTCTTAAATGACCAAATATATAAAGAAATATGTACTGTTAAAATAAATCTTCCCTGATCTATTATACTTTTTGTAAAAATCATATCTTCTTTTGTAACCTAAGCCCATTTTTTTTTTTGGTCAAAAAGGTAAAAAATAATGCAAATAGATTTAAGTGATTAATTGGGAATATGCGGTTAAACAAATAATGAAGTTATTTTTATATTTTTAGGAAAATTCTCCGTTGAAAGGAGGAAGAGGACATGCCAGTTTGGTGATAAAATGTAAACTATGTAGCCGAGAAAACTCAATAGGTATTACAATGTAAACTATGTAGCCGAGAAAACTCAATAGGTATTACAATGTAAACTGTGTAGCCGAGAAAACTCAATAGGTATTACAATGTAAACTATGTAGCCGAGAAAACTCAATAGGTATTACAATGTAAACTATGTAGCCGAGAAAACTCAATAGGTATTAAAACTCAATAGGTATTACAATGTAAACTAGGTAGCTGAGAAAACTCAATAGGTATTACAATGTAAACTATGTAGCCGAGAAAACTCAATAGGTATTACAATGTAAACTATGTAGCCGAGAAAACTCAATAGGTATTACAATGTAAACTATGTAGCCGAGAAAACTCAATAGGTATTACAATGTAAACTATGTAGCTGAGAAAACTCAATAGGTATTACAATGTAAACTATGTAGCCGAGAAAACTCAATAGGTATTACAATGTAAACTGTGTAGCCGAGAAAACTCAGTAGGTATTACAATGTAAACTATGTAGCCAAGAAAACTCAATAGGTATTACAATGTAAACTATGTAGCCGAGAAAACTCAATAGGTATTACAATGTAAACTATGTAGCCGAGAAAACTCAATAGGTATTACAATGTAAACTATGTAGCTGAGAAAACTCAATAGGTATTACAATGAATTATGAGAGAAAAAGTGTTAAATATTTATCAGGAAATGAAATAGAAATATCATTCATTATTAAGGATTGAACATTCTTTGACAAAGATGTCATTAGATATCTGAATGATTGAGTGAATGAACAAAACATTTAGTTAGGCTATAAATAAACTTAAATGGTTTACAGTAAAAAGTACCTTTAAATGACAATAGGTTAATCTAATATTTAATTCATTTGGTTGTTAGTATTCACTTTTAATTGATACCAGTGAAAGTAAATTGAAATGATCATATATGTAAAATAATTGTTTCTAAATTTTGAATTACTCAAAATACTAAGATTTTCTACCTCAGGAATAGTTTACCTTAGCTATTTTTGAGGGGAAAAATCCTGGAATTTTGGGTCCTTTATGTTCATAAACTTAATACTTTCTCTTGGCCTTTTGTTTTTTAGATACAAAAGTCATGATTACTCATTTGAAGGTGAAACATGTGTCTTGCACACAAAATTGTAAGCCTAGTATCTTTGATGATTGTTTATTTCATTAAAATTGAACGAAAATGTATGAGAATATAGACAACTTTCTTCTCTTTTAGATATTTTAAAGGATACAATTAAGCCATACACCGCTGATGATTCTGGACATCTCAAAACAATGGTTGTGTTTGATTGCAGAGGAGTAGAACCCATAGAGTTTTCACCTAGGGTACATGTCTATTCTTTTTTCTATGGGTCAACATAAGTTAATAATTGTTACACATGATAAGTTGGAGAACATTATGTGTAAGACTCTTATTGTTGACCTTGATTTGCATATATTTGTTTCTCTAATTCCATGGCAATTTAACTTTTTCTGAAACCCATTGCATAAAAAATCTAATCAACGTGTGGTTAATGGTGATCTGAAATGATTGGATGAGTCTAATGTCATAACCTTTATCCACCCACTGGGTAATATTTACTTGTGAAATATCAAATTTATCCGATCTTAAGGATGTATTCTTCTGAGGTTTCAGTCTTGTTGAAATCTGGTTCTAGAATTATTTCCAAAATATGTGATTTAATCAAACTAAACTCTGTGAAAAAATTGTGTATTTATAATCAGTAGTTTTTGAGTAATTAATTTTTCAATTTTTGTTTACCTATTAAGGCAGTCTATTTGGCCCAAATTTGAGAAAATAGGGGAGAGGTACAAACAATGATTTTACCAGAAACATACACATCCCATATTACTTTTGTCTTTATGAGTTACTTAGTTATGTATTTTTTCAATCATTTATAACCAAAAGCAGGAGATCATATGCATTTTGTTCTTCAAGCAGATAAAAATCACAAATTTACAAAATTGACAGCATGGTAAATTTGCCACTAAAAAGTATCAATATATGACAATCTTTCTTATATTAACACCTACCCATAGTTTTTAGCTCACCTGGCCCAAAGGGCCATGTGAGCTTACGCCATCACTTGGCGTCCGTCGTCGTCCGTCGTTGTAAACTATTACAATAGTTTTTAGCCATTAGTTTTTAGTTTTTAGCTCACCATGTGAGCTTACGCCATCACTTGGCGTCTGTCGTCGTCTGTCGTCTGTCGTTGTAAACTATTACAATAGTTTTTAGCTCACCTGGCCCAAAGGGCCATGTGAGCTTACGCCATCACTTGGCGTCCGTCGTCCGTCGTCCGTTGTCTGTCGTCTGTCGTCTGTCGTTGTAAACTATTTCAAGAATCTTCTCCTCTGAAACTACAAGGCCAAATACTTCCAAACTTTAACTGAATGTTCCTTAGGGTATCTAGTTTATAAATAGTATCCGAAGTTTTGATCTATCAACAAACATGGTTGTCATTGCTAAAAATAGAACATACGGGTCAAATGCAGTTTTTGGCTTATATCTCAAAAACGAAAGCATTCAGAACAAATCTTACATGGGGTAAAAATGTTCATTAGGTCAAGATCTATCATCCCTGAAATTTTCAGATGAATCAAACAACCCATTGTTGCGTTGCTCCCACTTAATTGGTAATTTTAAGGAAATTTTGCAGTTTTTGGTCATTATCTTGAATATTATTATAGATAAAGATAAACTGTAAACAGCAAAAATGATCAGCAAAGTAAGATCTACAAATAAGTTAATAAGACCAAAATTGTCAATTGACCCCTTAAGGGGTTATTGTCCTTTAATGACAATTTTTCACAATTTGTTCATTATATTTGCTAACTTTAAAAAATCTTCTACTCTAAAACTACTCAACCAAATTCAACCAAACTTCAACTGAATGATCAGTAGTGTGTATAAAATAAATTTTTTGTTTTATTTTCTATTTTATCAAAAAACATGGCTGTCATGGCTAAAAATAGAACACAGGGTAAAATGCATTGTTTGGCTTATATCTCAAAAACTCCAGCATTTAGAGCAAATAAGACAAGGAGTTAAAGTTTTTATTAGGTCAAGGTCTACCTGTCCTGAAATTTTCAGCCTAATTGGTTAACTGGTTTTTCAGGTATAATGCCCCTGAATTGATGATTTTAATTTTTTTTTGCAGTTTTTGGTTATTATCTTGAATATTATTATAGATACAGATAAACTGTTAATAGCAAAAATGTTAGGCAAAGTAACATCTACAAATAAGTCAATTTGACCAAAATTGTCAATTGACCCCTTAAGGAGTTATTGCCCTTTAAAGACTTTTTTCACAATTTGTTCATCATGTTGACTTACTTTAAAAAATCTTCTCCTTTGAAACTGCTTTATTAATTTCAGCCAAACTTAGGCTAAATGAGTTTCAGAGTATCTAGTATAAATTTTATATTTTATTTCCTTGTATGTCAAGAAACATAGCTCCTATGGCTAAAAAGAACATAGGAGAAAATGATTTTTAGCTCACCGGGCTCACTTGGCGTCCGGCGTCCAGCGTTAACTTTTACAAAAATCTTCTCCTCTGAAACTACTGGGCCAAATTTAACCAAACTTGGCCACAATCATCATTGATGTATCTAGTTTAAAATTTGTGTTTTTTTACCCGTCCAACCAACCAAGATGGCCGCCATGGCTACAAATAGAACATAGGGATAAAATGCAGTTTTTGGCTTATAACTCAAAAACCAAAGCATTTAGAGCAAATCTGAGGTTAAGATCTACCTGCCCTGAAATTTTCAGATGAATCGGACAATCCATTGTCCGGTTGCTGCCTCTTAATTGGTAATTTTAAGAAAATTTTACTGTTTTTGGTTATTATCTTGAACATTATTATAGATGGAGATAAACTGTAAACAGCAATAATGTTCAGCAAAGTAAGATTTACAAATAAGTCAGCATGACCAAAATGGTCAGTTGACCCCTTTAGGAGTTATTGCCCTTTATAGTCAATTTTTAACCATTTTTCGTAAATCTCCATGATCTTTTACAAAAATCTTCTCCTCTGAAACTACTGGGCCAAATAATCCAAACTTGGCCCCAATCATCATTGATGTATCTTGTTTAAAATTTGTGTTTTTTGACCCGGTCAACCAACCAAGATGGCTGCCATGGCTAAAAAAAGAACATGGGGTAAAATGCAGTTTTTGGCTTATAACTCAAAAACCAAATTATTTAGAGCAAATCTGACATCGGATAAAATTGTTAATCAGGTCAAGATCTATCTACCCTGATATTTTCAGATGAATCATACAACCCATTGTTGGGTTGCTGCCCCTAAATTGGTAATTTTAAGGAAATTTTACTGTTTTTGGTTATTATCTTGAATATTATTATAGATGGAGATAAACTGTAAACAGCAATAATGTTCAGCAAAGTAAGATTTACAGTTGACCCCTTTAGGAGTTATTGCTCTTTATAGTCAATTTTTAACTATTTTTCGTAAATCTCCATGATCTTTTACAAAAATCTTCTCCTCTGAAACTACCGGGCCAAATTAATCCAAACTTGGCCACAATCATCATTGATGTATCTAGTTTGAAATTTGTGTTTTTTTACCCTGCCAACCAAACAAAATGGCCGCCACAGCTAAAAATAGAACATGGAGGTCAAATGCAGTTTTTGGTTATTACTCAAAAACCAAAGCATTTAGAGCAAATCTGACAAGGGGTAAAATTGTTATTCTGGTCAAGATCTATCTGCCCTGAAATTTTAAGATGAATGGGACAACCCATTGTTAGGTTGCTGCCCCTGAATCTATAATTTTAAGGAAATTATGCTGTTTTTGGATATTATCTTGAATATTATTATGGATAGAGATAAACTGAAGACAGCAAAAATGTTCAGCAAAGTAAGATTTACAAATAAGTCAACAGGACCAAAATGGTCAGTTGACCCCTTTAGGAGTTATTGCCCTTTATAGTCAATTTTTATCCGTTTTTCGTAAATCTTAGTTAACTTTTACAAAAATCTTCTCCTCAGAAACTACTGTGCCAAATTTTACCAAACATAGCCAGAATCATTATTAGGCTATCTAGTTTAAAAATTGTGTTTTGTGACCGGGCAAACCAACCAAGATGGTGGCTACGGCTAAAAATAGAACATAGGGGTAAAATGCAGTTTTTGGCTTATAACTCAAAAACCAAAGCATTTAGAGCAAATCTGACATGGGTAAAATTGTTTATCTGGTCAAGATCTATCTGCCCTGACATTTTTAGATGAATCAGACAACTCGTTGTTAGGTTGCTGCCCCTAAAATGGTAATTTTAAGGAAATTTTGCTGTTTTGGGTTATTATCTTGAATATTATTATAGATAGAGATAAACTGTAAACAGCAATAATGTACAGCAATTTAAGACTCAAAAATAAGTCACAATGACCAAAATGGTCAATTGACCCCCTAAGAAGTTATTGTCCTTTATAATCAATTTTTAAACAATTTTCATAATATTTGCAAATTTTTACCAACATTTTCCACTGAAACTACACGGACAAGTTCATTATAGATAGAGATAATTGTGAGCAGCAAGAATGTTCAGTAAAGGAAGATGAACAAACACATCACAATCACCTAAACACAATTTTGTCAAGAACTGTCTGCTTCCTTTGATTAATTCACATATGCCAAGGTGAGCAACACAGGCTCTTTAAAGCCTCTAGTTTTTTTTGCTTTTGAAGAAAATGGGATGATTCAAAGAACATTTAAATAAATTGAAAAGCCAAAATAATCATTGATGAGAGATTTAACCAAAAAAAATAAAGGTGAGTGATTCAGGCTCTTGAGTCTCTTGTTTAAAGTTCAATTTATTCAGATTGGTCCACTTCATCTTTATTGAAAGTATGAAAAAAAGTTTAATTGTGGAACTGTGATTTTTTCACAATAATAGCCTAAAAATGGGCAAAAACTGATGAAAAATGGAAAAATCATCAAAATTAAGTACTTTCAAAGGGCTGTAGCAAAAAAGAGATGTGCACCACCACATGATATTTTTATTTCACCAATTTTTATAGTCATATTAACCCAAAAATCAGGGTAAGAACAAAAGTTTAAATCTAAAAAAAATTGTACATCCCTAATATTTAAATTATAAATTTGAAGTCCTTGCTGAGGCTCTGACTTTAAAATTATTAATTTACTACCTCTATTGAATAAATCCAATAATCCACTGGTATCAATGAAAGTATCTATAAATGTGATTTAAAAAATTATTCCAGAACGATACAAAAATGAGGAGATGAGGTATGATTGCCAATGAGACAACTATCCACTAGAGACCAAATAATGTGGATGTATTTTAGGTCAACAGAAGCTACTGAAATATTAAAATCTAATAACAGCAGTTAGGCACATTAGCCAAATATTTTTTCTGATTTTAAGTTTTTTTTTTACCTTAGGTTGGGTTTGTTGCTGAAGGTGCAGAAAGTGGAACTAAATTTCCTGAAGTAGAATTAACAGAAGGGGTAGGTTTTAACTTTATCTTATGACTTTTTCCTTGGAGATGCAATAAAAAATAAATTTCCTTTGACCCTTTTATAAATAAAACTTTAGTTTGATTTGTAAGCAAAAATTTTCTAATTCTTGTTATTTCAACTTTACTTTTCATACAGATTGACATTCATTTTTTCACATAAATATCAATAGACTTCTTTTAATTTGATTTTTTTTTTAAAGTTTGTATAAATGAACCTGAATGAAAAACTAAGTCCAGCTGCTTAAGTAAAAGTGTAAGACACTGCATATATAATTGATTTACTAATGGAATACGGAATCTGATGATTTTATGATTTAAAAAAGTTTGCTGACATAACATTTAAAAAATATGGCAAGTAAGCACTCATTGACCTCATTCAAGATGATTGAATAAGATGTGAATTTCATTTGTAATCATATGTTTTGATGTCTTTATTATCTTAAATCTTATATTTTAGGAATGGTGTGATTATGATGAGAAGGCATCTGTCCCTGTGGGAGTTAGTGAACTTGAACATAAATTTATCACAGTCAAATAGATTTGACACAGTCAACAATATGGAATTTTGCTGATTATGATGAAGAGGGAAATTTAGTGTGCCATTATTTCTACAAGTCATGTCTTTTTGGACATACCGTATATGATCAAGATTGTAGCATTGAGTAATGATTTAGTAACACTTGAAAAGTTGCCTACTCTATTGACAGTATTTTAATGTAAAACTAGAATTATTTTTTTTTAAATTTACCTTTAAAAACAGATTAAAATAGATATTCTAATCATGAGTTTACATCATTTTCGAAAAAACAATAAAGAAAAAAAACTCATTACAGTAACAATGCAATGTACAATGCTATCTTTTTCCTTATTTAAATAAATACAGCTTCTAGTTTTATTTTTAGATCTTTTTATTGTATGTATGTACTCTGTTATCTGATAGTTGTATTATGTGTAATAACATTTTTAGATAGTTGACCAGTTTAATAAGCTAAATAAAGGTTGAAATTTATTCTCAGAATCCCATTACAGAAAGGAAAAATGAATTGGGAAAAATTAAAAACCTCTTTAAAAAAGTCATATAAGGCAATTTACATGTTGAAATGATCAGTAAGGGTCTTTTGGGTATAATTATATTCAATGACATAATCGAACAATAATATCATGATATATGATGCTAAAACACTGATAAGCACTATAGATTCATTTGATCCAAATATTTTGATAAAAACTTTGAATTTAATCAGTAGATAGAAGAGCTTATATTTGTTTCTAGAATTTAATCAGTAGATAGAAGAGCATATATATGTTTCTAGAAATCTACATATAGAAAAAGTGGTATTTTTTTTACAGTGTTCTTTATGACTGTCTTAAATTGCTAAAAACCTAATTGTGAATACAATTCACAGTTGTTCAAAAAAAGCCTCAAATGAAACCATCTGCAGTGATGTTTATACCGTCCATGCAACAACACATTGAAACAAATATAAGTATTCAAGTTGTTTTGGGGTTTGTATAATGCTATGACTTAGTCGTCCTCTGCATTGTTGTCATTGTCTGAAGACACATTTGGTTTCCTGACAATAAAATTACTTTAAGCAAATAGATCTCTATGAAATTTTATAAGAAGATTCAATACCACATAAGGAAAGTTGTGATGAATTTTGGGAGTTATGATACCAACAGTTCAGAAATTAGGGGCAAGAAAGGGTCCAAAAACGCATGTTTTCAGCAATAATTTGTGTGTAAATGTATGGATCTCTCTGACATTATATGATAAGGATCCATATCACAAAGGGAAGGCTGTGATTGAGTTTGGATGTAATTGCCCCACACGTGTAGGAAAAAGGGGCAAAAAAGGAGCCAAAAATCTACATTTTCTTGATTCTAGACAATAACTTGTGTTTGAGGTGGTACCTAACACTACAGGGAGATAACTCTGTAAAATCAGCTAAACCTTTTAATTACGTTGTGTTGTAAAGGGAATATTAAGTGTCTCAGTGATCAAAATTGGTGTTTGTCAAACTGCTATATAACCAGTGTAATTTTTCTGATAAAATGGTTAGTTCAACCTTTTTGAAATTTTTATATATTTTTTAAAGGGTCAAAGTTAATACTTTGTCAAAATTTTATGAAAATTAAACGATCCAAATTAATTTTAGTCTAAGTGTTGGGTACCACCTTAAGTGTATGGATCTCTCTAAAATTGGTCTACAAAGTTCCATACTTCAAAGGGAAGGCTTAGATTGGGTTTCAGGATAAAAGCTCAAAGAAGGGCATCAAAAGGATTTATTGGGGGGAGGGGGGGGGTCACCCCATTTTTTTAAGGGATTCCTAAATGATTTCAAAAATTTTTAAATTTCCAATTTTTGAAAAGTTTCACGAAGAAATCTTGAATTGCTCAGTATTGCGCAATAAATTTTTAAGATCTTTGACCAAATTTACTATGTGTAAGAAACCTTTATTCTGTCAAACGTTTGATAACAATCTAAATTCACATACTATCATGCTTGAATATTGTGTCAAAAGTTGCCCGAACTGTCCATGGTTTTACCTCTGCAGTCGTATCAGGCAGCGCTCAGTGAAGCAATTCATTACCTGTTATGTCTGTTTGTTTTTTCAAACATTGTTGTCAACATAAAGATAGTTTATGAGAGTGTCATACAAGTGAAAGGTTTAGCTAGATTTACAACCAGGTTCAATCCAGGTTCAGGCTACATAAGAAAATGCCTGTACCAAGTCATGAATATGACAGTTGTTATCCATTTGTTTCATGTTTTTGAGCTTTTGATTTTGCTATTTGAAAAATGGACTTTCTTTCTTGGAGTTTGTTATTTTTGTTATTTTGCTTTTTATCAAACATTCAGTCATGGTCGTAGAATATTGTTCAAAGATAAGGAGCTATAATATGGTTTCTAATGAGGCAACTTATCGTTCAAATGATGTGTTCCATTTGACGTAAACTTTTGCAACATCTCTGAAACAATTTTACTAATTTCTTCGAAACTTGAGCATTATAATTCTTAAGGAAACTATTTCTGTTCTTGCCAATCCACCAAATGCAACAGAAAGAAAAGAACATAGCGAAAATGTATTAAATTTCTAATATATTGTAAACCATAATAAAAAGAAAATCCGGCCAGACAAAAATGTTCAGAATATTAAGATGTACATAGCTTCAATTTCCATAAAAATGATCAGAGGTCTCATTACTATACGAGTTTTTGCCATCAAAAAGACGTTTGATTAATTTGGTTGTTGCTACCTATTATCTCCAAACATTAGTAGATGGGAAGAAACTGTCAAAATCACTGAACACGCTGAGCTAGGGAGAATATACCAAACTGGTATTACCACCGAAACCATGGAATTTGTACTTATACGAACTGAGACTTCATTATTTCATATGTTACAGTAGTCTTTTATAGGCGGAAATAATCGTAAACGACGATTTGTGATCAATTTTGAGTTTTGCTTATTAGATGACTATTAATATATAGGAAGAAACTTTCCAAAAAATAAAAAATTATCAGCAAAACTGGCAAAATGACCAAAACCAAAGACTGACTGGTTTTAAAGGAGTTGTTGCCCTTAATACCAGCATTAATGTTAGTATTGTTTATACAGTTAGCTTTATAACTGATCTTCCCTGAGGCCTTACTCATAGAAAGAACATAAACAAAAATGCAGACATATACCGTGGCATGGCATACATTTTGTATAAAGTCAGTATGTTTATAGAAGATAATGAATTAAAAGTATATCAACAAAAATATCGAATTCAAAACGGAAAGTCCGTAGTCAAATGTCAAAATCAGAAGCTCATACACATCAAAGGAATGGATAACAACTGTCATATTCCCGACAAGATTAATTCTCGATTGTTTTGTCTATTATCTCAGTTATATAATAGTAACAGAAACCGTAAACAACCAAAACATGACAAAAACAGAAGATCTACTAACTTCATATAACCAAAATCATTGAACGACCCCTTTTATGACTATTGTCGAGTTTTTGTCTGTTTTCACGTAAACTTCAATATATAGTAGCTCATTGTTTGTATACACATAAGCATAGTTCAATCTGCTATCAAAATATGTTTATCATCAGCCTTGTGAGGTTTTGAATTTTACATCATTAAACAAGTCAAGGAAATTGTTTAAAAAAAGAGGTATTGTTCATCTATTATCATCGGATACAGTATGGAAACTATGAAATATAAAAATCACAATATGGTTAGGAACAATTAGATTTATTCACACCAAAAGTATGGTTCAATATTTAGTATTTTGATAAATGCTGCAATATTGAATCTCAAATCTGAACCAAATAAAAATGTTCTGTACTCAATTTCTGCAACTTGTGGACAAATTTGATGAGTCTTATGTAGACGAAACGCGCGTCTGGCTTACTAAATTATAATCCTGGTACCTTTGATAACTATTTACACCACTAGGTCGATGCCACTGCTGGTGGACGTTTCACCCCCGAGGGTATCACCAGCCCAGTAGTCAACACTTCGGTGTTGACATGAATATCAATAATGTAGTCGTTTTTATATATTTCCTGTTTACCAAACTTTGAATTTTTCGAAAAACTAAGGATTTTCTTATCCCAGGCATAGATAACCTTAGCCGTATTTGGCACAACTTTTTGGAATTTTGGATCCTCAATGCTCTTCAACTTTGTACTTGTTTGGCTTTATAATATTTTGATATGAGCGTCACTGATGAGTCTTATGTGGACGAAACGCACGTCTGGCGTACTAAATTATAATCCTGGTACCTTTGATAACTAATTGGACAAGCAGTTTCGTTATTCTATTACCGACTACATCACAAAATATCATAGACGTAGAAACATTCTAAAAAATCAATGGGATCATCAAAAATTATAGACAGATAGAAATAGAAAGCCATGAACAATTATTATGATAAACATAAATATCTAAAAACAGGATGAATGAAAGTGAATAATGAATAATTCACCCAAAAATTAATCAAGAACATCATTCAAATGTACTTTACTTGAAGTAGGACTCTTTTTTTAAGTTGTTTCTCACGACAGTCTTGTTTATTTAATTTAAAATGTTTAAGAATAAAAAAAACTGTGAAAACCTAAAGATAACTGTTATTCCTGAATGATGTAACGATACTAAAGTTAAATTTCGGATATTCCAATTTTGAAATAAGAAACTTTTTTTTATCGAATTTGGTAAGCATTACAGTTGTCGAGTTCATACTAGTTTCTATATATTGACTGTATTAACATTTTTTAACCATTAAAAAAATCATATCAAATAGGGAAATCTTTCTATTTAAAATTACCTTATTAAGTTTGTTTAACTTTTTAGAATTAAGATAAAAAAGACATTTATCAAACAATTTCTCAATGAACACAACATTTTTTTCGGTAACTTCACTAATAAAAAGTTATTTTGAAATCCCAGTTACAGAATTTTAAATTCATTTGTTAAACCGTATACTTTCAGGTTAGTTGCAAAGAATAGGTTACAGGCATATTACATATGACTTCCTCATGCGAGAACAATTAATAGTTGTCTCCACAAGTACATTTTTTAAAAAGAATCTCCTTCATTTAAAAAATAATAATATTGAACTCACCTGTCCTTATGTTAGTTCGAATAGATATTTCTAAAAACATAACCATTCAAACCATTTCTGTTCAGAATGTCCACAATAGAAACGTCGTCCATTCGGTTAATGTGTTTGAACTTTGATTTGCCATTTGATAAGGAACTTTTCGTTATGATTTTCCCTTGGAGGTGGAGATGGAGTTGGTGGTTTTTTTTCTATCTTCACAGAACCACAGGGATTTGTGATACCCTTTCTAAACACATGACTGGAAAACATGATAACTAGCATATTGTTTTAAACGAAAGAATAATCTTTTGCTTTACTTTCAGAAGTGTCGAATACCAACTCATAATAATAAAAGAGCCTCATGATATTTGAAAACTTTGATTATCAACCAGATTGTGTTAGCTCTACTGCTGAATGTATTAGAGGAATGTACAAACCTTATTATGGAATTATAAATGCTGACGATTGACAGAGACTTCAAGAGGAACTACATACTTTATATGTTTGGTCTAAAACCTGTTATTACGTGTCTATGAAACACAATTCTAGTATGTGGATTCTATTTTATTTTATGTTTTACATCTTTGAAAAAGGAATTAAACGTCTAAGAAAGTATTGATTTTGTATTTGTGTCTAATTTTGAAATACGGATCAACTATTTGGTTATTTGCAAATCAGCAATTCAGTAATTCGTTCAACTTAGATTCATTTCTTAAAAGTTAAAGTAGTATAATGGTGTCAATATATGTATGAATCTTATTAATAATTGCATCATGAAGATATGTATATAGTCTCAACGTTTTGTTCGAGTTGAGCAACTTGTAAACCAGAGCTCACAGTTGTATGTTAGTCAAGCATTATACCTAAACAGATGTAAGAAAATATGCTTTCTCTAATCGTATTGTGAACATTTGAAATTCGCTTTCCGCTTCTACTGTTGCAGCGCCAACAACAAATCAGAATACACAATAAGCATATAAACATGCGACAAGAAGGAAAGGTAAACTTCTAATTTAGCGTCTGCAGAAGATATACCTAAATAACTATATACTATATTCTTCCATACTTTGAAGGACACACTTATTAGGAGATAACTGTATTGTATTTTAAGCTCCGATGGCATCAATTGGGGATTTGATGGTCGCAAATTTAGTTTACTGGCGACGCGTTAGCGAAGTCAGTAAACGGGTATTTGCGACCATCAAATCCCAAATTGATGCCGTTGGAGCTTAAAATACAATATTGTTATCTCCATTCTAATGAAACTGATAGAAAACAACGTTAAAACATGTATTTAAAATCTGTCATATGCTGTCTGCGCTTGCGCGTACGTCCCATAGCATCAATTGTCAATTGATGCCATGTAAGAAAGTGACGTTATCCAATCAAAATGAACGTTACAAACGTTGTTACATTAAAATTTTATTTCACTACCTGTGTGACGTTTACATTGTGACGTCAAACGCGCGATTCTACGTTAGAGTCAATGTCAATCTTACCTTTCAGTCCAGGACTTAAAATCTTCCAATCGTTAATGGATGGATTTAACATACATAAATAAAAATATTCAATTAACAAGAAAGCAATGACTGAGGTTGTTCAACTTAATATATGCCTTTTTGTATTTCTTTTTTGTTTGTTGTCGAGCCTTCGACTTTAGTCGAAAAAGCGAGACTAAGCGATCCTACATTCCGTCGTCGTCGGCGTCGTCGGCTGCGTCAACAAATATTCACTCTGAGGTTAAAGTTTTTGAAATTTTAATAACTTTCTTAAACTAAACTGGATTTCTACCAAACTTTGACAGAAGCTTGTTTATGATCATAAAATAGTATCCAGAAGTAAATTTTGTAAAAATAATATTCCATTTTTTCCGTATTTTACTATAAACGGACTTAGTTTTTTTCTGCGGGGAAAAATACATTCACTCTGTGGTTAAAGTTATTAGAATTTTAATAACTTTCTCAAACTATCCTGGGTTTGTACCAAACTTGGACAGAAGCTTGTTTATGATCATAAGATAATATCCAGAAGTAAATTTTGTAAAAATAAAATTCCATTTTTTCCTTGTTTTACTTATAAATGGACTTAGTTTTTTCTGCGGGGAAACATTACATTCACTTTGTGGTTAATTTTTTTAGAATTTTAATAACTTTCTTAAACTATCCTGGGTTTGTACCAAACTTGGACAGAAGCTTGTTTATGATCATAAGATAGTATCCAAAAGTAAATTTTGTAAATAAATAAATCCATTTTTTCCATATTTTACTTTTAAATGGACTTAGTTTTTCTGCGGGGAACCATTACATTCACTTTGTGGTTAAAGTTTTTAAAATTTTAATAACTTTCTTAAACTATCCTGGGTGTGTACCAAACTTGGACAGAAGCTTATTTATGATCATAAGAATGTATCCAGAAGTAAAGTTTGTAAAAAGATTACTCCGTTTTTTCTGTAATTTACTTTTAAATGGACTTAGATTTTCTTACAATCATAAAATAGTAACGAGGAATATTTTTATTGATTTTTTTCCTCATTGTTGTTGAGCCTGCTATTTACAGCAAAAATAGGTGAGACACTGGGTTCCGCGAAACCCTTACTTTTTTTTTATTGTGATTATGATACTTGCGGTACTTGTACATCCTTATTAGTGTATATGATATTCTCGTATTCTTGTCTTTGTTTTTTGCTTATGTGCTTTGACTATATGCCTATTCGTGCTACTTCGAAACATATAATGGGACTCTGTACTTCCCGTTATTGAGCTATTGTAAGACTTGTTTCTTGTTTGTCTTTTATTTTGCCATGTGCTTTGTCTGTCTATATGCCTTTTTATGTTTATTTGTTACATATATGACGTGGGTTTGTACTTATACATCCCGTCTTTGTGTTATTGTACTATGGTAAATTTGTGTATTCTTGTCTTTATTTTTTGCTAATATACCATTGTGTTCCTCTTTGTTTCTTATTTGTTTCGTTTGTTTAGTGATAAAGATAATAACACAATTTTGACTGCTGTATTTTTGACATTTTCACCCTATTACATCTGTTTGTTTTGGTCACGCATCGTTGTGGATAACAAATGTCATATTCATGACTTGATACAGGCATTTTTTAATGTAAATATACAGTAAAGAACAAATGATTGCATGCATTAAACATATTGACACATTTGTCCCTACGGCATCAAGAGGGTTAAAGCAGACAGTCGATTGTAAAAAGTAAAAAGAGACTTACTTCTCGTATCTCCAAAAAGAAAAGCTTCGGTTTTTTATTGCTTGATCTCTTATTTCATTTTTGGTGCTTCTGATAAAATACGTGTTTTTACGTAACAGAGTCTTGCATCGAAACTCTAAAATAACTTCTGTAGTTAATTTGAACTTTATTGGATGATAATAATGTCAAGCTTTTGGTGTGTCATTTACAGTAACAGGACATTGTAGTAAGAAAACATATATTAATATATATTTTTAAATATCAAAAACCATTCAGTAGTTTTGTTTGAATTCAAGCACTTACAGCTTCCAGCATTTTTTGCCAAAATACAACGTTCCCAAATTCATCATCAGGGTATTCTATATAGGAATTGGAATCAATAAATTCCATCATCATCAAAGGCAATTCTCTGGAAGGAATATTAGTGAGAAAAACCATGAAAAGTATATTTTCATTTTCTCTTGTGTACATGCTTTCAATTTTTGCCATATTAAACTCAAACCGGCACCAGTTAGATGCTAAGTAATGAGGACTTAGAATAACAACAGTTTTACGACTGTTGTGAATCGCACTTGTAATATTTGCAGCAATCTCGTTTCCTGGAAGAAAATCTCGCTTGTGTAAACAAAGCTTCAGATTACCTTCTCCTTCTAAATTTTTTATGACATCGTTATGAACAAAACCACAGTCTTGTTCGGCGTATGAAATGAAAGCGTCGTAGAGAAAAGTTTTGTTTGCATGATGTATGACTGGAACATATCCACGGAACCTATTCTTAGTCATGTAATAGATATAGCGTAGTTTCCATCGATATCGATAAAATAGTCCAAAGCAGACGATCGAAACAGACACAAAGATTGCGCCGGTTATTCCAATGATTATTACAGGGTAAGATGAACAATCTTTTTTCAGTTTGTTATAAATGTTATTAACGTTTAAAAGTAATGTTTTCGTGCCGTTTTCATATTTACAAGAATAGTTTTCACGATTTAGTAACACTACTTCTGTTTCTGTCATCCATTTAAGAAATTTTAATGAAGCACATGAACAAATAAACGGATTTTCACTTAAATCCAATGACAACATGTGATTGCGCGAAACTGATTCCAACTGACTAATTGCGACAGATCCTAAGAATTGAATACGATTTCTAGATAGGTCAATAAGTGATAAGTTTTTCATTTGAGTCAGTCTGAAATCAATATCTTCAAAGAGATTATCATATAATTTTAACACTTCCAATCGTTCAACAAATACGAAAAATGAGGGTGGCAAAAACGGTATCCTATTCTGTGAAAAATCTATCATTTGCAAATTTTTAAGCGGTTTTAGAATTTGACCATCTACATCAAATTGAATGCTAAACCCAAGCAAATTATTATTGATATCAAGATTTTCCAGTCTTGCAGTGCCTTTAAAGAAATATGATGAAATATTAGAGCAATAATTACTGGATAAATTCAAAAATTTCAGGTGTAAGAAATTCAATAATGGTCCGCGCCAGTGTGCAAGCAGATTAAGACTGGCATCATAATATTCTAACATATTTTCCATTAGTTCTAGCCTAGGGATATCGAATTGTAATTGACTTCCTCTCGAATGAACTTCCCGTAAATTCTTTGGGAACGGAAGTGGAAAATTCACCCTAAAAGCTCTTTTTCTACGCTTAGCTCTGAAGTTCGATTCATTTCTGTCGGTGGAGTCTAATACAGGCTTATGTGAAGTAAACTGGAATGACACGTTTAGAAAAGAAATGTTCATGTTTCTTCCTTCCAAAATATATTGCCCAAACGTGAGCATGTTGTCGGCCATTGACAGTCTATCTAGTGTTTTTGGCAACATTGAAACTACTCCTGTTTTAACATATTGCAATCTATTACTATCCATGTGCAGCTCTCTTAGCTTTGTATGCTGAAGGTCTTTCAATGTATGGTAACCTATTTCTGAATTCATTGCGAAAGTTTCATGTACTTTGTTGAATTTCAGTACCTCAATGGATGTAAACTGTAAATCATAAGTTATGTTCCCAATGCCATTAAATTTCAAATTCTCGTTGTAGGAAACGTTAAGATATGTCAGATTTTTCAATCCACTGAAGGTATTTTTCCAAACTTTTCTCACTTTACAGTGTGATATATCTATATACCGAAGATTTGGTGTGTAATGGAAAAACCGTGACTGAATGATTCCTATGTCACAGTCTTTACTTGACAAATCCAAGTGTGTGAGTTTACTGAGCTCATTAAATCCTCGATGAAAACTGTCTCGTGGTAATCCATCCAACTTCAGAATTTCAAGTTCAGAAAGAGATGACAAACTTGGATATTTTTGAGTGGACGAATAATAACCTACGTTACTTTTTAAGTTAAGGTATCTAAGTTGAGGAGTACTTTTGAAACAGTCTGGTGGAATGATATCAATATTATACTTTAAACTATTCGACTCGAGATTTAAAGTAACTAATTCTTCAAGTCCTTGAAAGGATTCCGATAATAATAAAGATATACTGTTATGTGACAAATCTAGGTTTCTTAAGTTTTTAGCACTTCGGAAAATATAGTTTGGTATACGCTCGATTTTATTGTAGCTTCCGTCAAATGAATCTAGTAGAATCGATGAGTTGCAAAAATACGGAATGGCTAGCAGACCTCTATCGGAACATATTGCTGATATCAGATTTATTGTTGTGTTTAAGGTACAATCACAAGAGGATTCGAATGAGCATTTTAAACAAAAGTCACCGTATACCAAAACTGATAATAACAGTATATATTGATGTACATATAAGCGCATTGTAAAAGACGTTTCTTGCAGTTGACCTAAAAATGAAACAAAAACAATATTCATCTTCTGATTAGAAAAACACTCCAGATACGAAAGCAATTCATAAATATATCTTCATAGATAATACACCAACTTAAGAATAGTTAGTAACAGTAAAAGTATTTTTTTAATGAGAATTATTTTATTTCTAAGTATGCGGATTGAAACTGAAGAGACAAATAAAAAAGAATGTGTATAAAAACTTTCATTTACCTGTAGCCAGACTCTTTATAATGCATAACAAGTTACGAGGAAATCTTGTATGATTAAAATACCAAAATGCAGAAATAATTATACAAAAATCTTATCTATAAGGATGTAAGCAATAAAAAAAATACACTGTAAACATCACAAGACGAGGAAATTATAGAAGATAATAAAAAAGTCAATATGAAATTATTTTGTTAAAAAAAATAGATATGGAGTTCTAGATTGTCTAACAAAGTCATCACAGGAACAAAATGCGAGGAAAAGACGAACAAAAATCTACAAAATCAAAACTTGAGACTGAGCAACACAAACCCAAAAACCGAAAGTGATTTCAGACACTCCAGCGTCGTTACCAGGTCCTTCCCCACATGTGACAATCGTCGTGTTGATTATAAAGTTAAATCTTTATGCAGCTTCGTTTCTTTTTTTGCCATGACTTTGTCAATCTGTTTCGATTTTTATGTCTACTTCTACGGCGATGACGTCGGCTACAATTGTTGGGTATTCTGGCTGAGTTAGTTTGATAGAAACTACCCGACTAGATCATTAATATTTTGTAGGACGTTGCATTACTACTAGTACTTTTCAGTTTAACGACTATATTGAGTCCCTATCCCTTAGTCCATAGTCCAGTAACTTTGAATTAATAAGCCATTTAAGATAATTAGTTTTCTGCTTAATTTAGTTTGATATGAACTTATTTCGATAGATCAATGATATGTTCTATATAAGAATATATCAGTTTGACGACTATTGTATGGACTATCACCGAGGTATTGGTCCAGTGACCTTCAAGCAATTAACACTTTCCACTGTAAAGTTAATGATTAAGTTAGTTTGGTTTGAACTACTAACAATAGACAATACCTCAACATTGTCAATAACACTTCCCTGCGAAATGTGTTATCCAAAAGGTCCTAAATATTGTCGGCCTAAATCAATCAATTGGAAACACAACTTCAAAATACTGATTTATTCATTCGAGTATTATTCCAGGCAATAGGTTGAACGTGAGAAAGAATACGTAATACCGAATGAATTAAGGCTGTGAGGATGTTGATACAAATCAGAAATAAGAAACTGAGTGGGTTTATCAATACCCACGCTACGTCAATCTTTAATGACCCAAATGTTACAAAACACCTCTCCTACCTCCATGACAAATATGTTATTGTCGCTGCAGATCAAACCCATACAACATGGCTTTTGTGTGTAAATCACATTACATAGACTGCTTGATAAATGATTTAAGTATTGATAATTTACATGGAAACCCAACATATACCAACCACCACGACACTTACTAAAGAGGAAATCCTGGATAAACCAAAGATGAAGAACTGGACACCCCTTAATTGGATACTTAAACAATATAAGTGTCCCTATAAACAACGATATATTGGTAGTACTTCCAAGTTCTCCAGTAAATAATTAACAACAATTTTATCAGCAAGTTATTTTGAAACTGCCTATTTTAGAGGTGGCGTTAATCAGATGCGGATACAAAAAAATCCAAAGATCTTTTTATCTTGTTTAAGGGAGGGATAAAGCCTACTTAGTTAAAAATCACTCTGATTAAAACAAAGAATTCTCTGAAACTGCATCACATTATCAAGATGCTTGATTTCCTGACCAATAACATATTTGTTACTTTTTTAGGACGTGCTTTAAAACAAAACTATCGGCATTCCTATGGGAAACAACTGTTCCCCTCTTCTTTCCGACTTTTTCCTTTATTCTTATAAGGCTGACTTCATACAAGAATAAGAAAGAAAAGAAGTTAGCAGTATCCTTAAACATTAATTTCCGCTATATAGATAATGTTCTCTCACTAAATAATTCAAAATTTGGTGACAGTTGAATGCATCTATTCGATCCATCAAACCAGAAATAAAGGATCCAACAGACACAGTTAAGGCTGCCGCATAACATGACTTACATCTAGAAATTGACAATGAAGTTTGGTTGAAAACAACATTTTACAACAAAAGAGATTTCAGCTTCCCAGTTGTGAACTTTCCTTTTCTTTGTAGCAATATGACAGCAACGTGCACGCATACGGAGTATATATCTCCTATTTGATACGATATTCCCGGGCTTGTTTTCTTTATTATCATTTCCTTGATAGAGGTTTGCTACTCACAAGGAAACTAGTGTTGTCAAATCGTACCCATTTGCTAACCGGTTACTCGTATAATCGTTCGACCGGTTAACCGGTTAACCGATAGTTTAAGTTAATGTTTGAAGACCTTATCAATAGCACCCTACACATCGATATAAGAAAATGTGGTATGAGTATCAATGTGACTACATTCCTTCCAAGTCATACATTTACGTTGAAGTTCGGCCTTTGGTTTTACAAGGCTTGTCTGTGAAGATTCCTGTCGAAGTTTGAGTTTTAATAATCAATACACGGTATCAACTATGGCGTCTGTACTAACTTCAAATTGGAAAATAAAAATAAAAGACGACTTGATCTTGTAGAATTGAATATGTCTGAAACCGATGATTCTTCCATTTTGTCTTGTTGTCTCCGAAAATAATGTGAGGTGTTTTAATTAAAATTGATTCATCCTCAAGTATACATTGATTGCATTCACGTTGGTTTGCTTTTTACAGTTTTTGAGTTAGCATTAAGTTTAAAGTATGACAAAGACTTGCGCGACGGAGATTCAGATGTAGGTCTACACAATATAAGATACAAAAATGAAATGTTGAAGTAAATTGTAAAATTTAATCGTATTACGTAATTAAGAATTACTGTTAAAAAACATGAAAATAATAATGTTTCCTGAAGATCTTGCCCCGAGCTGAGAGACATGTTCTAATTAATTTTTAGCTCACCTGGCCCGAAGGGCCAAGTGAGCTTTTCTCATCACTTGGTGTCCGGCGTCCGTCGTCGTCCGTCGTCGTCCGTCGTCGTCGTCCGGCGTTAACTTTTACAAAAATCTTCTCCTCTGAAACTACTGGGCCAAATTTAACCAAACTTGGCCACAATCATCATTGGGGTATCTAGTTAAAAAATTGTGTCCGGTGACCCCGCCAACTAACCAAGATGGCCGCCATGGCTATAAATAGAACATAGGGGTAAAATGCAGTTTTTGGCTTATAACTCAAAAACCAAAGCATTTATGGCAAATCTGACAGGGGTAATATTGTTAATCAGGTTAAGATCTATCTGCCCTGAAATTTTCAGATGAATCTGACATTCCGTTGTTAGGTTGCTGCCCCTGAATTGGTAATTTTAAGGAAATTTTGTTGTTTTTGGTTATTATCTTGAATATTATTTCAGATAGAGATAAACTGTAAAAAGCAATAATGTTCAGCAAAGTAAGATCTACAAATAAGTCAACATGACGAAAATGATCAGTTGACCACTTTAGGAGTTATTGCCCTTTATAGTCAATTTTTAACCATTTTTCGTAAATCTTAGTAATCTTTTAGAAAAATCTTCTCCTCTGAAACTGCTGGGCCAAATTATTTGAAACTTGGCCACAATCATCATTGGGGTATCTAGTTTAAAAATTGTGTCCGGTGACCCCGCCAACTAACCAAGATGACCGCCATGGCTATAAATAGAACATAGGGGTAAAATGCAGTTTTTGGCTTATAACTCAAAAACCAAAGCATTTAGAGCAAATCTGACATTGTTAAAATTGTTAATCAGGTGAAGATCTATCTGCCCTGAAATTTTCAGATGAATTGGACAACCTGTTTTTGGGTTGCAGCCCCTGAATTGGTAATTTTAAGGAAATTTTGCTGTTTTTGGTTATTATATTGAATATTATTATAGATATAGGTAAACTGTAAACAGCAATAATGTTCAGCAAGGTCAGATTTACAAATAAGTCAACATGACCAAAATGGTCAGTTGACCTCTTTAGGAGTTATTGCCCTTTAAAGTCAATTTTTAACCATTTTTCGTAAATTTTATAAATCTTTTACTAAAATCTTCTTCTCTGAAACTGCTGTGCCAAATTGATCCAAACTTGGCCACAATCATCTTTGGGGTTTCTTGTTTAAAAAATGTGTCCGGTGACCTGGCCATCAAATAAAGATGGCCGCCACGGCTAAAAATAGAACATAGGGGTAAAATGCAGTTTTTGGCTTATAACTCAAAAACCAAATAATTTAGAGAAAATCTGACATGAAGTAAAATTGTTAATCAGGTCAAGATCTATCTGCCCTGAAATTTTCAGATGAATTAGACAACCTGTTTTTAGGTTGCGGCCCCTGAATTGGTAATTTTAAGGAAATTTTGCTGTTTTATATTGAATATTATTATAGATATAGGTAAACTGTAAACAGCAATAATGTTCAGCAAAGTAAGATCTACAAATAAGTCAACATGAACGAAATGGTCAATTGACCCCGTAGGAGTTATTGACCTTTGTAGTCAATTTTCAATCTGCTTCCTTTGTTTAATATTCACATAGACCAAGGTGAGCGACACAGGCTCTTTAGAGCCTCTAGTTTTGATTTTTTGATTAACAATACCGATCAGTATACTGGACAATTGATCCGTCAAATTAATTACCACGACGACAATTTTTAAACAAAACACAAATAATTAATGATTTCAATACAAATTTATATCAAACCTATTAGAATTGAAAAAAGTCCGGTTAACCGGTTAGCGTTTTTAGTATTTGGTATTCGGTCGTTCGAACGGTTAACCGGTTAACCGTTGACAACACTAATTAATACAAGAGTGCCAAATGGTGAAGTTGAAATAGTCCCTTCGTAAATTTTTATTTGGGGTTCGTGTTGCTTAGTCTTTTTTTTTACAATGTTTTGTTTTGGTGTACTATTATTTGTCTGTTTGTCTTTATCTATTTTTTTTTAATATTTTGATATGAGCGTCACTGATGAGTCTTATGTAGACAAAACGCGCGTCTGGCGTACTAAATGATAATCCTGGTACCTTTGATAACTATTTACACCACTGGGTCGATGCTGCTGCTGGTGGACGTTTCGTCACCGAGGGTATCACCAGCCCATTAGTCAACACTTCGGTGTTAACATGAATATCAATAATGTGGTCATTTTTATAAATTTCCTGTTTACAAAATTTAGAAATTTTCAAAAACTAAGGATTTTCTTATCCCAGGTATAGATTACCATAGCCGTATTTGGCATAACTTTTTAAAATGCTCTTCAACTTTGTTCTTGTTTGGCTTTATAAATATATTGATATGAGCGTCACTGATGAGTCTTATGTAGCCGAAACACGCGTCTGGCGTACTTAATTATAATCCTGGTACCTTTGATAACTATTTAGACATTGCGTTGTCAGTTTGGGTTTGAGTTTGAGTGTCCCTCTGGAATCTTTGGCTCCTCTCTAACATATACAGTTATATTGCTGTTTGTACATCTCCGTTTGTCAACCTTTTCGAGACACTGGTCCAGTGACTTTGAATTAATTCGAAATGTTGTTTTTCAGATTATCTATTTCTAAATTGCATGCAGACAGGCGAGACAAATCTCTGTGTCAACAGTTAATTTATCCTACCTGATGTATATTTTGCATTTTTTTTCAAAATTTGTGGAGTTTTTATAGCTTACTATAAGGTATTTGCTTTGCTCATTGCTGGAAGTCTGTAGTTGTTTGAATCGTTATCCCATAGGATTACTATATACCCGCGTTTCAAAAACAATCTGTATACAGGAACTGCTGTAGCCCGTCACTTCATTCGTCCTTCTGATCCATTTGCATCAAGTGTACCAAACAGCTCGCCAGATTCATACTAAACTTTCGGGAAAACTTACTCATACGAAGACCTTTTGCACATCTTATTTCGTGTCTTTTTCTATAACATTTTGGAGTTAAAGTTTGGTCTTTATCGCATCCGGACACAACATTATACATTTAAAACATTTATCCTCAGAAATCCCAAATTGTAATTTAATAAATTTACTAAACAATTCAACATATAATGCCATATTTCATCACTTCCATTGTGTTTTGTTCAAAATATTCAGGTTTTCCCTAGCAAACCCATGGACTTTGACTTTGCTTAAACTGGGGGTATTAATATCGTACAAGCAAACTGTCACATAATCTTTACCATACAATGCAATTGGGCACTTTTATTTTTTTATTCTAAATTATTTTGTGTGTTTCACACTGGTTCTTTACTTCAAGTGGATGTGATGGTACCATGCTGAGAGTACCTCTGGTTTTTAAAGTAGAGTGGGTTTCCTTGTTCATGATACTATAACACTAACATGACCGTTTACTTATGTTTCCGTTATTTGAAATTCTATGGTGCAGTGTTATAACAGTTTAAATGTTGTTATTTCTTTTCATCACCAACTTGTAAGTGTGAAGATAAAAGTTTCAGAACTTCTTATATATAAACAATGTATTTCCTATTCTATGTTCTCTCCATTTGTAAAGGCAATAATTCTATGAGATGTAGCAAAGTCCAGACTATGAACTAGATATTTTGGTTTTATGAGTTAAAATCATTGTTTATAAATATAATAGAAAAAAACATTTAAATCTTTTTGCTTTTTATACAAATTGTCGTTATTTAGGACAAAAAGGGCATTTTTGGATCTTTATTTGTCCACTTTAAACAAAACCGTCGGAATTTTGTTTTTAAAGTTTGTACAAAGAATCTCCATACATAATCAATCCAAATGTTCATTTTTTAAAGAGGGATCAATGTACTCCTTTTTAAGCTAATGATTAAAATAAAAGTCGAAAATGCATTGTTTACCGATATGTCACAGTTTGACGTGAGAATCAACATTTCATGTAATCAACGTCAAATATAGCAAAATTTGAATATGAATGCAGATACTTAATGTGAATCCTCATTTAAAATTATTTTTACTTTCTTGTTTTTTTATATAGATTAGACCGTTGGTTTTTGCCGTTTGAATGGTTTTATACTAGTTATTTTGGGGCCCTTTATAGCTTGTTGTTCGGTGTGAGCCAAGGCTTCGTGTTGAAGGCCTTACATTCACCTATAATGGTTTACTTTTTTTTTTAAATTGTTATTTGGACGGAGAGTTGTCTCATTGGCACTCACACCACATCTTCCTATATCTCTTATATTATTTTTGCTTAATTTATAATGTTTTTAAATTGTTATTTTGACGGGAGGTAACTCTGACCGATATAGTGCCTTTTCCTAAGGAATCTACTTGAGATTTTACTATTTTATATTTCATATTTCAGCCACCAAAAACGTATGTTGAGCACTTTTTTTCTTTTGATATTCTCAAACCATTTTCTAAAAGCTTTCTTCTCGTATTGTATTTAACAATTATATCATTGGTTTAGCTTCGAATCGCATGATATATAATGAATTTTCCTGTATATCAATAATTTGAACTGTTATTAAAAAAGTCTTTATATGCTTTGATCTAAATGTCCAATCAATCCCAATATAACTAGGTGTGCTAAAGCAGCTTGTTCTGTTGTTTTTTGCAGATGCCTTTAATGCATGTAACCGATTAATTTGATGATGTAAGCGAATTTTCTACGAATTTTTGTCGCTTATCATTTGTAAAGTTGCGAACACATGGCGTAGAATATCAAATATAAGACATATATGACCCTACTATTGCATCGTTTGACCTTTACCGTTTTATTTTTAAACTCGAAATTTAGGATGATAATGTTTAGAATTATAGACATCATTAGACGATAACGTTGTCCTCTCGTATGAATAGGTATATACATGAATAATCATGTCCACATCGTCATATATATATATACTAGTCAACAAAAGAAACGATACACGACTTTGAAATAAAATTTATCAAAAAGTATTAAATATAAAACAAAATGCAATACACTATTTTAAAAAGCTTTCATTTGCAATGTATGCACATATGAGTGATAATAAAATTCAAAAGTATTTAAATTCCGTGTAAACGATCATAGGGTGCAAATTAGTTTCGCCGAAAGTTGAATAAAAAATTGACACATAATTTTCTAAGTACAAAATAAAATTTCAAATTTGTTTAAAAATATTCAATATGCTAATCAAGTAATGTTTATGTTGTAAATAATCGGTTGAAATATTGTTTTTTTCAAATTTTGGGGGAAAAAAGTGTTTTTTGAAATCCCAAAAACTGCAAATTTTTTTTTTTATTTTCGTCTCAAATCGATGCTTTATTAATGAAAACAACACACAGTAAATTTGGAACCTTTCGGATTAGTTTTAAGATTGTTACCGCTTTTTGAATATCACTTTACACATGCTGTCTATAGTAAATCAGTTGATTATGTATACATTTTAACGATTTCTCGTGGGGCCGAACTTTGCTTAACAAATAAACGAAGAAACTGTATGATTTTAAAAAATAACTTGATGGCAAACACTGACTTTACCTTTAAATGAGAGGTTGGCATCATTAGTTGGAACTTTTGTTTTTAAAATTGTCGTTTTATGTAAATTTTGTAAAAAAAACATAAAATCGCGAAAAATGTCACGAAAGCAAAAAAAAAATTTTTTAAGCGGATTTATATTTCCATAATGATTAAGTATTACCACATTCAATATTAGTCCAATGAATGAAAAACTTTATCTTTAATTTGAAAAAAAGTCTTGTATCGTTTCTTTTGTTGACCAGTATATATATATATATATATATATATATATCGACAACTCACATGATAAAGACGTCAAACTCTTATCATTTTTGCATGAGTCCTTATGATGTGTAGTTAACAGTCACAGTGTATTTTAGTAAGTCAAATTTATTATTAACAGTTATTATCAAGACACAAACAATTCAGTAATCTTGATTAAATTCAAGCACTTACAGCTTCCAGCATTTTTTGCCAAAATACAACGTTCCCAAATTCATCATCAGGGTATTCTATATAAGAATTGGAATCAATAAATTCCATCATCATCAAAGGCAATTCTCTGGAAGGAATATTAGTGAGAAAAACCATGAAAAGTATATTTTCATTTTCTCTTGTGTACATGCTTTCCATTTTTGCCATATTAAACTCAAACCTGCACCAGTTAGAAGATAAGTAATGAGGACTTAGAATTACAACAGTTTTACGACTGTTGTGAATCGCACTTGTGATATTTGCAGCAATCTCATTTCCTGGGAGAAAATCTCGCTTGTGTAAACAAAGCTTCAGATTGCCTTCTCCTTCTAAATTTTTGATGACATCGTTATGAACAAAACCACAGTCTTGTTCAGCGTAAGAAATGAAAGCGTCGTAGAGATAAGTTTTGTTTGCATGATCTATTACTGGAACATATCCACGGAACCTATTCTTAGTCATGTAATATATATATCGAAGTTTCCATCGATATCTGTAAAATAGTCCAAAGCAGACGATTGAAACAGACAAAAATATAGCCCCGGTTATTCCAATGATTATAACAGGGTAGGACGAACAATCTTTTTTCAGTTTATTATAAATGTTATTAACGTTTAAAAGTAATGTTTTTGTGCCGTTTTCATATTTACAATAATAGTTTTCACGATTGAGTAACACTACTTTTGTCTCCGTCATCCATTTAAGAAATTTTAATGAAGCACATGAACAAATAAACGGATTTTCACTTAAATTTAATGACACCATGTGATCGCGCGAAACTGATTCTAACTGGCTAATTGCAACAGATCCTAAGAATTGAATGCGATTTCTAGATAGGTCAATAAGGGATAAATTTTTCATTTGAGTCAATCTGAAATCAATATCTTCAAAGAGATTATCATACAACTTTAACACTTCCAACCGTTCAAGAAATACGAAAAATAAGGGTGGCAAAAATGGTATTCTATTTTGTGAAAAATCTATTACTTGCAACATTTTGAGCGGTTTTAAAATTTTACCATCTATATCAAATTGAATGCTAAACCCAAGCAAATTATTTTGTGCATATAACTTTTCCAGGTTGACTGTTCCTTCGAAGAAAACCGTTGATATGTTAGAACAATAATTACTAGATAAGTTCAAATGTTTCAAGTGATGAAAATTAACCGTTGGACCTTTCCAGCGGGCAAGCAGATTACTGCTGACATCCAAGTATTCTAGATTGTTTTTCATGATTTCAACTCTCGGAATGTCGTACTGTAATTGACTTCTCCGAAAGTGAGCTGTGCGAAGATTCTTTGGAAACGGAAGTGGAAAGTCAACTCTTAGGTTTCTTTTCCAGCGGTTTATACTATAATTTGGTCTATCCACGGAACCTAACTCGGGTTGATGTGAGGAAAACTGATAGGAAACATTTATAAAACTAATGTTTAGGGTTTTTGCTTCTAATATGTATATTCCAAACGAAAACATATTGTCAGCGGCTGATAATATATTTAGTGTTTTAGGCAGCATTGAAAGAACCCCAGTCCTGACAAGTTGAACTCTGTTACTATCCATGTGCATCTCTGTTATGTTTGTATGTTGAAGACCTTTCCATGTATTACGACCAATTTCTGTGTTCATTTCAAATGTTTTATGCACTTTATTAAATTTAAATATTTTAATAGCTGTAAATTGTAAGTCATGTGTTACATTTTCAATGCCAGCAAACTTTAAATCTTCGTTATCAGAAACATCAAGATGTGTAAGATTTTTTAATTCGCTAAATGTATTTTTCCAAATCTTTTTTACTTTACAATGGGATATATCTATATAATGAAGATTTGGCGTTGACAGAAAAAACTCTGATCTTACAATTTTGATATCACAATCTTTACTAGACAAATCCAAAACTTTAAGTTCCTTGAGTGTTTCAAATCGTTGTTCAAAATTGTCCTTCGGTAATCCATCAATTTTTAAAGTTTCAAGTTCAAACAAAGCTGACAAATTTGGATATCTTTGAGCAGTCGGATAAAACCCGATATTGTTTTTTAAATACAGAGATTTCAAATTATATAAATTTTTGAAGCAAGTCGGCGGAATGGTGTTTAATGTATACGTTAAACCGTTGCGCTCAAGATTCAAAGTTACTAAATTTTCTAGTCCGTGAAATGATTCGGAAAAAAGTGCTGAAATGTTGTTGTCCGATAAATTCATGTGAAGTAAATTGTTTGTGTTTGAAAAGGTGTAGTTTGGTATCTGAACAATCTTGTTGTGGCTTGCGTCAAACGATTCTAGCAGACGTGCAGTTTTATAAAAGTTTGGAAGAGTATCCAATCCTCTATTGGAGCATAATGCTGATGTTAAATTTGTTGACGTATTCACAATACAATCACAAGAAGAATCAAATGGACATTCCGAACAGAAGGTGGTAGTTGTCGAAATAAACAGGACAAACAGTATACTGTACTGTATAGATTTGTACATAATTCGTTGATACTGATGCTGAAAATAAAAGTAATAAGTTGTCAAAATAGAATCCCAAAGGGTCTATACATTTGATAATAACCAAATCAGCTCATCATTTTCGATAAGAAAAAAATATTTGGGATTTCATGGAACTCTGTGTTTTGCCTACGATTTTTATTGTCTGTCAGCTATGTAGACATTCCTCAAAATTTAACGAAGGTTTAACAAAGTTAAAAGTGCTATTATTTTTTTAATCACAGACTGGACCCCAATATTAAATGTGAAATGTACCTAAAATAATTTTTTTAGAATATAACCACATTTTTACTGTAGAATATATCTCTTGGATATATATATTAAAAAAAGCTTCCTTAAAGTTTCCTGAATTTGACTGTATCGAAATATTTTTCTTAGTCCTCACTTCTGTGTTGACATGAATTTTTGGAAAACTAAGGTTTTTCTACCTCAGGAAAAGACTTTTGCGAATTGCTGGTCCTTAGTGCTCTTCAAATTCATCCTTTATTTGACCTTTTTAATTATTTTTTGTTTATTCGAGCGTCACTGATGTAGACGAAACAAATCTTACACAAATAAAAAATTTCAATCCTGGTATCTATGATGAGATTATTATACCAGAATGTATTTTAATGTTAACTGCAAACTAGTGTGTCAAAGTAAATATCATAATAATAATAATATAGGGTTATTGCATGACTATTGGGGAATATTGCGAGTGCAATATATGTTCTACGAGGGACAATATTCCCCAATATTCATGCAATAAGCCTTTTATTGTATAGCAATATAATATTTGAAAGTAAAAATAATAATAATAATAATAATAATAAAAACAATAATAAAAATAATAATAAAAACAATAATAAAATAATAATGAAAATAATAAAAAAAATAATAAAAGTAGATATGATAAAACATTGTTATCGATTTTTTTTAAAATATACTTAAATTAAATTTAAACACAGTATATGATCATTACCTCAAGAACTGCTTCTATATGTATTGAAAGATGTCAGATTATGTCCTTTAACTGTCAGATGTTATACTTATTGTCGTCGCTATAAGTGTTAAAACTTGTTCTTTTGTCAGAGGGAGAAAAGAAAAGGAAATATTTCATATGTGCTGTAAATAGATAAAAACTTAACGTATCTGGTTTTCCACAAAAAGACTCGTGATGAAATATTATACCATTACTTTTGTTTCAGCAATGGTGAAGTATTTAAAGGACTGATACTATCTGAATGCAACAGTCGAATTTTCCCTGTAAAAAAAGAGACGAAAGATATCAGAGGGACAGTAAAATTCATATATCGAAAATAAACTGACAACGCCATAGCTAAAAATGAAAAAGACAAACAGAAAAACAATAGTACACATGACACAACGAAAGAATAAGCAACACGAACCCCACCAAAAACTAGGGGATGATACCAGGTGCTACGGAAGGGTAAGTAGATCCTGTCTCACATGTGGCACCCGAGTAAGTGACATATTATCCCTTAGCATGGCGGCCAATGAGATAAACAAAAAAAACAAAAAAACGGGTGGAGCCAATATCCCATGTGAAGATCAAAAACAATATATTTTATTCTAACTTCAATATATATAAAATCCTACTAATATGGAATAAACGTTATTGAAGACATATTTCAATAATTACACTACCTGATTTGAGAAATGAAACAGATAAAATAAAATATTTGACCAGAAATAACCAACTAATGAAAGAGTGATTGCTTATCCTTCAAAACAAGCTGTGTTCACTGCTGTGTTTATGAGATATTCGTCTTGCTATATCTATTTTGATGTAGTTTTTTGGGGTGTTTTTTGCAATTCTTCTTTATCTCTTTGGGCTTGTGTTAACTTTCATTGTTTACGATTGGTATGTCACAAATTATTCGTTTGTTGTGAGTCCCCAAATAGCAACAGTACGTCATTCAAAGATCCCATAATATATAAAATTGAATGATACTATTCACGAATAAAAAGAAAACAATTGTAAACATTCTTTTGAAACGGAAAAAAATGAACTTCATATAACATTTTAGATTTTACGATAATAGAATCACCTTGTTCCTTATTGTTCATTTTTCACCTGTTGATGTATAAAGGTATAGTTAATTGTATGTCTATTGAAGTACCTTTACCATGTACGTCTGGTACATGATACATAGAGTCTGAGGAAGCAATTTCATTTACAACAGTAACAACGTCAATACTAAAAAGGTATCAACAGACACCGAAAAATGTTAATGAAGGAGTTGTAGCCTTAGTCTGTGTTCTGTTGTGTTATTTATACGCTGAACATTTCCTGTTATAATATTTGTCATATTTATAAATCGTGTCAGTACTGAAGCATTTGCTTAAGTTCAGATGACAGCCGTTTGGACTAACAGTCAATGCGTCATGGTACTGCATATCCGCCAACTGTCCCCCATGGAGACTCCCAATTGGAAATTCTAAAAGAATAATTTTGTCAACAATTTAATATAAAACAATCAATTCATTGTTTTCCTCTTATACGGTAGGTGATGTGTTTCTTTCGGTTTTAGTTTGTAACCCGGATTCTTTTTACTCTAAATCTATTTTTGACTTTTGAACAGCGGTATACTACTGTTGCCTTTATTTACCATGGGTTGCGATGGTAAGAGTGTGGAGAATCAAATAAACAACATTTTAGATAAATTTGAAGTCCCCTTTAAAGGTCTTTTAAGAGAATGAGAACCATCTGGCACATTAAAAAACCCATGGGAATTTTTAAATATTGGCATGTATGGTACTGATCAAGTGTAACTAGTTTATAATAAAGATATATCACACCTTATTTCAAATTTTTGATACGTATACTGCAGATGTAAACGTTAACACAGTCCTAAATATGCCACACATAATTGCAGATAAGAAATAAGTTTGTAAATGAAACTGATTTTTAAATTCCGAATATGCATATTTGTTTTAACATAAATGATAAGATCGATCCACTGCTGTTATGGAGTTAAAGTTTTTTATGACCAGATTGCAAGTCCTTCTGCTAATCTTTTGTCATTTGGGAAAATTGGTAGTCAAGTTAATTCACCCATCTAAATTGACTACTGGCCTGCCAACTCTTGATGTTGACAGTTTGAATTTTCATGGTTTGGTGATGATAGGTATAATATGTTCACTTGAATTATATCTTTATTGAAAGGATTAAAACTTTTCGGTCTGGTCGCTAGTTATATCTACCTTTCTGTATCCTCCACACAAAAAAAGCGTGGCCACTTTGTTATGTCCGAGGTCATTGAATGTGGAAAACAGCAACAAACAAACAATCAAACACACCTTTCTGTCATTCCACTGACCAACATGTAGACCAACATACCTCTTTATTTGCATCTTGTATAAACTCAGAGTTATAAGGAGCTTGGCATGTGGTATTATATAAATAACACATAGCTGAGAGGGTGATAATAAGATTGGTACTCGAAAAAAACATTATCAACTGCGGCGAAGTCAAGGTTGACAGGGCTTTTTCGAGGGGTACCGATCTGCTCTATCACCCTCTCAGCTATGTGTTATTCAATTTATTAGACTGAATGTTCTATCATTATTGTCGTTAACAAATGGATTTCATTTAAAAGTATTGTCTATGTAGTCACGTACTTAACAACGTAACGGGTATTAGACATATCAACAATATAAGGATTCGGCCTGAAACGGGGGAAAAAGCTCTGCTCTCAAGATAAAAATATTTTCAATTGTTGTTATTTTGTTATTGTTATTTATTTGATTTGAATTTTGATGAAATACACCCTTTCAAAAGGCCTCATATCTGGCGGAGAAATATACATCACAATGAACACGATTAAATGTACAACGTGAAGTATAGATTCTACATCACAATGAACACGATGAAATGTACAACGTGAAGTATACATCACAATGAACACGATGAAATGTACAACGTGAAGTATATAATTAAGAATTGAATGCTTCTTTTTGTAAATTTATTGGGTGGTAAAAGCGTTGACCGAAGTACATTTTGTATGAAGCGCGGAAGCGCTTCATTCTAAAAATGTACGCACGGTCAACGCTTTTACAACCCTATAAAGTTTCAAAAAGAAGTATTCAATACTTATAATTACATTTTTTTAGCTAAAATCATGAAAACACGATTTTTATCCAGTTTTATTTAATTCACCTGTGCACTTTTTTTATGGGACCTCGTGTCATCATGCATGATAAATGTTATTGTCTGATGCAATTGTTTACGGAATAACATGTTAGCCAATCAGAATAACGTATTATAATGAAACTTACATCTAATGTAATTATTGGTACTTGTATTATACAGTATAGGCATCAATTCATGGTCCGTTTCTTTCTATCAAAAAAAATACATAGGCAAAATACTTTTTTCCACTAAAAGGTACAGCGTTTTCGTTTTGACCCCACGGTCATTTTACTATGAAATTGCCAACAAGTTTCACCGAGTCAACTCATATATGTAATTGAAAAAATTACACCTTCATGACGTTCTTGTGCTAGTTTTAGAGAAAACCGAGTTCAAATTCTCAAAAATGTCGGGTTTTTTTCTTTTCTTTTTGATAGAAACGATAAGCAAAAGCAGAATTTGTGTTGGTCACCAAATTAAGCAAAATGTCATTTGAAAAAACCATGCCTTCATGTTCAGTATCTCGTTTTATATGCTAATGATTAAAATCACCAGAGAAATAAATCTTTTCCCAATATGTCACATTTTGACGTCGCAAAAAAAAAAAAAAAAAAAAAAAAAACAAGAAAATGTGAAGAAAAACAACAATTGTAACTGCGAGCTACTGCTCATTGATGAAACCCCCGCCCCAAGTGGATAATGTCAATAGTGCAGAAATATGTAAGTGTTCAGTAAACGAGAAGTTGTTGAATGATGAATTTGAAAACGCATTACACTGTATAGCTGACTTATATAAACCCTGAAACCAAATTTCGGAAATCCTGGCATTGTAGTTCCTGAGAAAAGTATTACGAAAAATTTTCAACTTGGCCATCATGTGTAAAATGATACAAGTGTTCGGTAAACGGGAATGTGTTGAGTGATGAATTTGAAAACGCAAAACTCGAATTTCAGAAATTCCGGAGAAAAATGCAACGAAATATACATAGGACGGACGGAAATATACATGCATGATGGCATGGACGGACTGACGGACGGATGGACAGAAAGAGGAAAACAGTATACCCCCCTTTTTTGTTAAAGCAGGGGTATAATAACGAACCATTTGCGGCCAACGGGAAGACTAACGTTATAGAACGAGCGAGGTCGACGTCATAATACACCGCTGGCAACGTCGTAGTGACATTCATTGGAGAAATAAAGGTTAAAGCAATACAGGCTATTGATTTCAGGAGGAAAACACAGACAACAGACAATGCTGACATAAGGTATTATCGCATCTTTTGGCATATGTTTAACAGTTAGGTAAAACGGAGCTAACCATTTACGTAAACCGGAATTGGACAGTAAGAAACATTAAAGAAATAAATAAATTGTTTTAAGTCCTTTAAGTCCTAATTACTTGTAACAGGAGTTTTTTTTATAAAGTAGTATATTTTCCGTGTCACTGTCGACATATTTTAACCAACTGTTTACCCCTGTCTGCATAAAGAGTTTAAATCTAGATCCTGAGCCTCTGATCCTTCATATTTAATACTAGCAAGTTTTCATAGTTTATTTTAGCAAATTATAATTCGACAAATATCAACAATTTTGTAAAGATAAAAACATAAAAACATAAAGTTAGTAAAAATTCACATAAAAGTGACATAGCTTGATCTGTCATTTGAACCTTTGTCTAAATGCATTATAATGTTAGACACAATAGCGACATCGTGTCTAGTTGCAGTAAAATGCATAAGTAATTGAATGTTAATTGTAAAACAGTTCATTTTAAAGGGACATAATACTGTTCCAAAACATAGGCTCGCCGTTACATACTTAAAGTTTTAAAAGCTTGTGCTGTTAAGCAACAATAAAGTTGACCTTTCCTGAGTCCCTTAAAATCATTTGTGACTGTGAATTTCAAGCTTTTTAAAAAAAAAAAAAAAAAGCTAAGTGGCTACCAAAAGTCTATTGCTTGAAACCACTATAGTGTATCTTCAATAAAATATTTTGTTTTCTGGCTAACGTTTCTGTCTCATTTGCATGCACATCTTCCAATTTATCAAAATTATCAGCAAAAATTCGTTTATTTTTTAAGCTTTTGAGCAATCAGGGCCTTAATGCTGTTGGACAAATTATTAAAGTCTATGAGTAAGATCGATTATTTTTCGTTTCTCTATACATTATTTCATAAAAAAAAAAAGGGTTTTATGTATAATTGTATTGTGACTGTGTATTAAATTCTTAGTATCTAGTCTGATCGCTATTTTTTCCTTATATATGTATGCTCTTTATCCTCCTTGTGGGCTCTTAAATAATTGGCAGTACAATATGTTCTTTCTCTTTATATTAATATGAACATATTGTTTTAGTTATTTTGTTTGTAAGCATAAAATCAAGCAAAGAGTACAAGAATACTATACTATAAACAGTCAGGACTGACGTAAATAGCTCTAATTGAAAATGAAATTGAGACATGAAAATTTTTATTTAATGGCAACACACTGGATATTGTTGATGAATTTAACTACTTAGGAATAGTTTTAACAAGAACATGCAATTTTAATAAAACAAAACAGTTTAAAGTAGAAAAAGCTACCAAGGGTCTTTACGAAGTGTTAAGACTAGGTCGTCTACATAATCTTTCTATATATATAGCCAGCTGGATTTATTTGATAAAGTGGTAAAGCCAATACTAATGTACGGTTGTGAAGTATGGGGTATTGGCAATAACGAAATGATTGAAAGGGTACATCTAAAATTTTGTAAATTGTTATTAAGTCTGAAAACATCAACACCATCTTTTAAGATTTATGGGGAGCTTGGGAGATATCCTATAGACTTGGACATAAAAACTAGATTGATTTCATTTTGGGGGAAATTAAACTCTGGTAAAGAGACAAAACTATTATATATTTTATATATATTTTATATAAATTGTGTTATCACAATGACAATGTGAATTTTTCATGGTTAAACAGAATAAAGACTATCCTGAACGAATGTGGTATCCCAAATGTATGGGAAAAGCAATCTTTTATAAATTGCAAGTGGTTAGTTTCATTCATCAAACTTAGACTTAAAGATCAGTATGTACAAGTCTGACATTCTTTACTTGAAAACTCGCCAAAAGCACTAAATTACAAACTTTTTAAGGATTTTTTTGGAAAAGAAGATTATTTTGAAATTCTTGGGAACAAACTGTCTATTGATTTGTGTAGATTTAGGACCACAAATCACAAGCTCCCCATTGAACAGGGTAGATGAAACAATATAGTTATAAACAATAGAATTTGTCTTCTATGTAACAATAATGATATTGGCGATGAATTGCATTATATATTAGAATGTAAATACTTTGAAGAAAACAGGAAACACTGTCTGTCAAATTATTATTTAAAAAATGCAAATGTTGTCAAATACAAACAGATTATGTCTTCAAAAAACAAATCAGTATTGGTTAAATTATGTAAATTCATACAGATTATTAACACGGGTGTATGTGCTCCTGGCTAAAATGGACTTCATGTATTGTCTTAGCAACTATTTTGTTTGTTCTGTCTTGTTGTAAATATTGTACATAATTGCATGCCTTCTCTATACCTATGTATACATGTATGGTTTATTGAGAATAAAGATATATATAAATTCCTCCAAACGTATATACTTCTTATAGGATCAAAAATTGCCTATATATAGTGAGTGTCGATTAATCCGTACATAGATTTATACAATTACACAAATGAAATTATAAATTGTCTAACAATCACAAAGTAATTTCAACTCACTTTTCCTAAGTATAGTTTTTTAAAATTTAAAATGCGATACAAAAAATAAACGCAATAGTTTGCCTTACAAATAATTGCGCCTATTTTTTTTTTATCGCATTGTGAAATTCATTTAGCATACAAAGACACTTATCAATTATGGACTTTTGACTAGTTTAACACGTAATATATGGTAATATAAGGTCCTGTTCAGATAATATTTACCGATGATGAAGTCCTATGTCCAACATAATAAAGCAGGTCCAACCAAACATAGATATGATAACCTTTCACAAGAAAAGTTAACAAAATCAGAGACATATATACACATATACATGTGTATATATGTCTCTGATGAAATATTGCAAATACAAGAAAAAAAATAATTTTACAAAATTCTTAAAATATAAAATGTCAAAAAAGCCTAAAACTTTTTTTACTTATACTGCGACAACTATATATACACTAACAACTTAATCCCAACTACCATATATATATTTATGTATAAACTTAATGAATTAGACTGAGTAAATTGGGTATAAGGAGAATATGACAGTTTTACCATTAACCTATATTTCTGTATCAAACTAAGTCACCAAAAATGTAATACACCGACTCTTTGAACTTCGTCATCTAGATTTCATGACGTAGTCAAATCGAATGGAATATTTTAAATTATATCGTATTTCTATAAATCAATATACAATGTACTATAAATAGTTTTTCTTTTGATAGCATACCTGGTTTTTTGCACACGGCACGTTTGTTTTCATATACAACCACCCGTTTGTTTGTGTACTGTCATGGACACGTGTTTGTAAAGAACTGAGCCTGCAAATATGGCAGCACCTGGTAAGTTTTTTTATTGATTTAAATTTGTATCATAAATGATAAGAAATTATACCAAAATTTGTAAATAAATGAATTATCTATCAAAAGGCTACAAATCAATTTATTGTATTATTTTTCAGATGTTTAATATATATCTTATTGACCTGTATGGAATTGAACATAATCCTGTATCTTAGGCTATGCATTTTTTAACCCTTTAAAATTAGTTAGTCATGCATTAAATTATGCCATTATTTGGTACATAATCGTGAGTGTTTGCTGTTATTGGACGTTATTGTGTTCTAATTTAATTTGTATGTATTCGAGACAATCGTCCTAGTGTTTCGAATATTTATATCTATATATAATCATGCATGAGGGTATGAACTGATTTGTATAATTTGCTCAATCAAAAACGGGCATAAACATAAGTACACATATATCTACAGAATAATGATTCATGTTTGCGCCAACTAGTTGCACTACTCTACCATGTTCAAAATACGTATATCTATATAACAGATTGCTGACCAGAATATTGCTATATTATTTTCAATAAAAATCGAGAAAAATAACCATCTTCATCCACAACAGCTTTGTTTGTTACTCTTTTTATGTTATTTATTAGATGGCATGAAACACTGCACGCTATTTTAGACGAGACTTAATTTTGTCTTACGAACCAATGCAATTATACTCAAAGTGAGTATATGGTGTGCGTCCGATACACTTTCGTGGATTCACTTTCATCGACCAGAAAAAAAAATTGAAAGCCAATGTTGTATAAGTACCTGGACACGTGGAGAATCGTATGATCTAAGTGGACATCATGCAATAGGTCAATTTTGCCACAGGAACTTATTCTATATAAGATTCAAGTTCAATTTAGTATTTGATTAATGTAACAGAATCCCAACAGTTTTATTAACTTTTTGTATTGATGTTCGATGTTCATCTCATAATTATGTAAATACCTTTTTAACAGTAATATTCCACAGAAATTTAACTTAGTTTACATGAACTAATTGATTTAAAAGGTTAAAAAACTGAGTATGTACGATTTGGTCTAATATTTATATTGTTCCTAGACAGTGCTGTCCTAAAATAAGATCAATTAAAATTAAATCCCAGTTCTTATTTCAAAGTTCTATATAAAATAGATAATCCGCCTAGTTCATTACTCAGGTTATTTTCAATAATGATAATTTAAAAGGTGTTGCTGACAAAGGAATTTTACCCGAAACTTGACTACGTTTTTACAGGTTTTTTTTTAATTATAAACTCGCACATTTTTATATTATCGATTTTTATAACAAAATTTCTGACAATGTTCATTGCTATTTTTGTATATCAACATTTAACCATGTGGTCTCTAACAATCTGGTTTTTTTTATAATTTTTTTTTTTTTAACATTTGCGTTGAATTAAAATGATAAACGTCAAATCATTCATCGACCATTAGGCGATGGTGTGAACTGTGCAAAACATTTGTTTTTATATGCATTAGGGATAAACAGTTAACATCATTTGTTTGCTAAGATTAGCATTGAGCGATAACAATAAACGCAAACGAGACTGGCCATATCGGTCAAGTGAAAATTCAATATAGTAGATTACTTTGTCTTTGTTGAATATTTGTGAACAATATCAAACGCAATAGTAACGTTCAACTTTTTTGACGCATCAAACCTTCAATGTCTACCGGTCTGTCTACGTACCTCACATGAAAATCATGCATTGTAATTCAATCTCTGTCTCAGATCTCTGCTTATAAAATTAAAAGAATATAGCAAAAATCAATAACTTTGATAAAAATTGTGCTCTGGATATTGCCAATTGTCGATGAGGGACAGTGGAACCAATGTACTGACTATATCATTATCAGACAGAACCATCAACGTATATAATGCTATATAAAATATCTTCCAGTAAAGTTCGCTAGATATTAATATAGTACATATATTATAAACCAAAAAATAGTTATAAAAACATTCAATGAATGCTCGATCGACCACTGAATTAGTTTAGCAATGCAATATACACACCAAACTTGGCATATTAAATAAGTGAAAATTCGACAATCCTAAATTCCAAATGTCAGACCATCCACAAATTTCACAATCCACCCGACTGATAATTGCTAGACAACACTACTTCAATACTTTCAAAAAACAATTGCTTAGTAAAACCAGATACCACACAGTATTTTGATGGCATAGAATAAAGTTTTTCGTTTTTCAAAGTGTAATTTGAGCCATACAACTATTTGCATACTTGGAATTTAGGGGTTTTGCCATCTTTCATAAATTGCACATGAATTACAGAATGTGTTTTGTTTGCTTTCATTTTCAATGGTACTGGAGCTGTTTATCTATATGTGTCACGTTTCTTTTATTTCGCATTGAAACATCTGTTTTATCAAAGATATGTGGGTCCAATGAATTCATTAATGTATTTTATTTTGTAGGTGGTTATGGAGGACCTCCACCTCAGCGTAAGTATTTTCTATTATTACATATGGTTTAAAGTCTGAAATGGCAGTTCCAATATTTCACCAATTATGATTAATTACCCATTGAATGAAATACTTTGAAGGCATTCAAACTTTTCAGTGATTCTTAATAGAATGCTTTTATTGTTGATATTTTTTAGATTGTACTATTTTTATCGACAAAATGTACATTTCGATTTCGCACTGTATATTATATTGTTGTAAATACTTATTGTCTCTATAACTATGTCATTAGTTGATGAGAATAAAATTCATTTATTCATTCATCCAAAAAAAATAAACATGTAGTCAATATAGCATATTCACCCTGATTCTATGTTATTGAACCAACCAATCAATCAATTAAATATTCATCCGTTTGTGTGCTGAAAATTTAAATAGTAACATTTTTTTCTGTACCTTTTTTTTTGCTTCTAGAATGGAATGCCGGCATGGGACCACCTCCGGCCGATTTTCGACAAGGTCAAGGCCCACCAAGGGGTCCAATGGCCCAAGGCCCACCTCAGAGAGGGCCCCCACCAATGCAAGGGATGCCACAGTTTCAAGGATATGGTCAAGTCGGTGGTTTCGGACAGAGTAAGTATGAAACAAAACATTTTTAATTGTGTAATTATTTCATTTTGCAACGCTTTTATGCCGGTGTAAAGTAATTTGACTAAAGCCGGTTTTGCTAGTAGGATTTTTAAAAGAAAGACGAAAGATACCAAATGAACATTCAAAAGTCGAAAATAAACTGACAACTCCATGGCAAATACCCAAAAGATCGGAAGACAAACAACAGTATTCAAAACAAAATATACAAATCAAATACTGAGAAACTTGAACCACTATATATCAATCCAATATTGTTGATTTTGTTCACTTGTATATTTATAAAATTTCATGATAATTTTTTTTTAATTATTTTTCCAAATAAAGACAACAATTGCAGCTACGCTTTTAGGTATAGTTTCTAAATGAAGTAAGACATTGTTTTCTTTATATTGCACATACGTGAAATAATCTGTTTAATTCAATTGTAACTGATCACATTTATTTCAGTGGCACCGATGCCCCCACCGCCGCCACCACCTCCACCACAAGGAAAACCACCTCCAATGGAATTTACAGAGTAAGTCGTTAAATGATGTTTTAGTGTCATCTCTTCTCAAATGCGCAAGTACAAACTACTTTATATACACACACCAGTCTTGTGTGTCTTTATTTATAATCACTATTATATCGAAAGCGTTAGATAGAACATTTTTGTAATCTCCCATCCACCTCTCACCAAGAACTGTTGGATTATTTTTTTCTGAACAAATTTCACAGTTTATTCATGTACTTCATACATTCTGTACAGCCAAACGGACGCCCCATTTTTTGGAGGGTTTTACAGTCGGTGGGAAGAAGACCAAAGTGACCATATTTCTATTTCCCACTATTAAACCCTTAGGGTACTGGATCAATGAACAAGAGCAAGCTTATATATGTCCTGTTAAATGCCTTTTCAGTGAAGCCCAGTAGAGTATACAAACATATTATATTGTGGAACATTTTCATAAGCGGAAATAACAGTATAGCATTTTGAAAGACGTTTTTTTGTTATATAGGACGTATTAATTGACATGGCTTATCAAGATCAAAGTTGATATTGTACATCAAAATATAACGATAAAAAGAATTATATTTAATTTCACACTTAAAAAAATAACACTATATTTCCCTAAACTGACGGTATTATATACTAAGTAAGCATATACTGGATGTATTATATTGATATAATTTAATACCATTTTAGTTTAGCCAACTTGGACGAAGCAGCATGTAAATCAGCTATGATTGAACATGTCAACCAGAACTGTTGCTATGGCAAGAAACCAGCCAATGAAATGAATCTTTCCAAAGCCATAGGACTAACTGCTTTACATGTGAGTACATGGTGCCGTGCTTTGCAATCACATATTGTGTCAATTATCAAAATCATTGTAATAAATTACTTTGCTCTACATGGGCCCTTTATTAATTAGAATAAAATGTGTGTTCTTATCATATTAAACGTTATATTAATTATTCAAGTTTTTGAAAATTTATAACGAAAATGTCTATATAGCATACATCATTGCAAATTATTGATGTAATGTGTCCATATCAGTGAAAATTAACGGGATGCAAGAATTATAGTTTTTGGAGAGTAAATGAGTAAATACAAAACCCACTCAGACTAAAAGAGGCCATGCTATAAATTCGATATTAAGATCCTGATGTTTTGTTTTGTCACCAGTTCAGTTACAATACGAATAGAATATACTTTTTATATCATTCAAACTTGTATTATGACAGTCAAGTTCAATTTAAATCATAAATTAACAGGTATACGTTTTTTATTATATAATTTGGTGATTTAAACGAAGACTTCTGATGAACGTTGATTTGTCAATTTCGTTTCAGTATACACTTGAGACATTCTGTGAAGGAAGGGACACAGGGTATGTCAATGAACCATATAGAGGTGGACCTGTGGATGGACCACAGAACGGTCCACCACCGCCACCATGGGCAATTCCATGCCAACCAAACGGAATGTTTGAAACCCACACAAAGGAAATGGAAGTTCCACATACAGCTACAGTCAGGGTAAACGTCAATGCTTATTTATATAATTCCCTGTTATCTGCACCAAGTATTTAAAAAAAAAAACAGTTTTTGTATTATTCTAATATGTGTTGACGTTTCCGTTAGCCAAATTTCACGTCTTTCGATATCTGGGATCTCAACGTGACATTTCCGTTTAAGAATGCGTAAATGTCACCAACAATCCAATAATGGGACCTGTTGCCTATCAAAAGTTTTAAACTTCATAGCCCTTACTGTCATGCTCATTTTAAATAGTGTTCAATTGCCAGGGTGTTTTTCTTTAAAATATTTTATTCATAACATATTATACAAGAAAATTATTTTTCTTTTTTTTTTGGTTTTTACAAAATTCTGTTTTGAAGTTATATTATCATACCGTAACTTTCAATAATCACAATGTTAACAATAATTTTAGCCTTGTCATGATTGTGATGCCCGGGGATACCATCGATGTTGGAGGTGTGGTGGATGGGGTCAGACTCATTGTGACAGTTGTGGAGGAGATGGACGAGTGATGCGAACTGACCATGAGGGTAACCAGCGTATGGAAGGGTGTCACAGATGTGGAGGGGACGGCCGTTGTAGGTAAGTTGTACATGTAAATGGGAGACCTGGTTAGATGCAAATTCGGATATTATAATCTTTATATCCCATCACAACCTCGGTTCATTACTTTTGCTATTGTTGTAAAGAAATGCAAAACATTATAAGAAACCTATAGTTCCTAGATCTATCTATGTCATGGTATACAAATTTAGCCCTGAGTAAGTCTACATAATGGTTCTTACTTAAAACATATAATTTTATCAGTGTCAAATCGAAGAAAATATATCAAAAAGACATGTAACGACGTATTCACAAAAAGTTATGAACTTTTGCTTGAATAGTTAATCAAATATACTTGTAACTATTTTGTATGTAAACGATGTGTTTATATTTCAGCTGTCACACATGTGGTGGAGATGGACGTATTACATGTGATACTTGTGATGGATACAGACAAATGAAGTGCTACATTAAGTTAACAGTTACATAGTAAGTGAATAGAAAACGATAGCATTGCTATGGTAGCGTTGATGAGATAACAAATGAAGTGGTATTGTGACGAGTTTTTAACAAGATGTGAACACGTTCTGGTTAGGTGTCAATGATTGTTCTTGTTTGTTCATTGGCATGTCGTGAATGCTATATTGTTCTCTTGGATTTAAAAAATCTGATATTTTGCCCTTGCAGTTTTTTATGCCCCCGTCATAGGCAATTAAGGTACATTTGACCATCCTTACTTTAATCCGCCCGTCCCATTCTCGTTTCGGCACATTAACTACAGTTTTCCTCATCCAAATTTCATGAAATGCATGTATACCCAATGACATTAACCAAAACTAACAGAAAAAGTTCAAATTTTAGCAGTGAGTCACTTAATTACCTCTCTAGAGTTATTCCTCTTTATATACTCTGAAAATTGCAAAGATTGAGCGGCGGCATTTGTGTATTCAGACACATTCTTCATTTACTTAATATTCTTTCTCAATTTAACGTCAGATTTACAGTTTCGAGACAGTTTCTGAACTTTCCCCTGATTTTTTAATCTACTTTCTTCCTTTATCATAGTTTCAGACATTTAAATAAAGGAGTGTCATCTTAAATTAGGAATTATGTATTTTTCAGTACCAATCACAACGAAGACCACATTATAGAACGAACTGACATGCCTGATGAACTGGTTAGACACGCTAAGGGTGAAACCATTTTTGAACAAGTAATGACACAGGTAGGTTTGTTATTAGCATTGACAGGAACAAAAAATAGTTTATGTGATGATGTCATCTAAATGTTTTTAAAAAAATGCTTCCAAATATGTAAACTATTTACCGTTTTCATCTTTGTTTATATTGTAATGTAGCCCAACAATGTCAGATCAGCAAATTTGCGTTAGATCTTTCCTTTGTGGTATTCGGACCGCTGCTTCTATCACATTGTAGCAATACCACATGTACTGTGTCAAACACCCTAGACCACTCAATCAACTAGGCGTTAAACGTTTTCCAACGAAAATTATCAAATAGGAATCTAACGAATTACATTGTAATACTTGTCATCATTTTTGCTAAATAGGTACATATTGGCATTGGAAATATATCAATTTCATTGTACTTACAATTGAAGTATTTGATGTGCTTGAAAAAGAATAAACTTTATATAAATTACCCTTTATCTTATTATATTATCGTGAGGACTGAGCACATCAATAATACATCAACAGTCCAGTCTCATGTAAAAGACCATTCCGGAAAAAATCATTGATCAACATCAAAGTTAAATTGTTCTTGCATACGAAAAGTAAATTGTAAATTAAACCAACTGATAGTTTGTTAATCATAACGTTGTTCCTTTTTAGGTTTTCCCAATTACGTCATACCCTGTGAGGGAGATTAATGATAACTCTGTTCGATTGGTCAATTCTCATAGAAGTGCATTTCCAAATGAAAGACAGCTTCAGCAGGTTAGTTTATTATTTTCAATTTTATTTTATACTTGAAAATCTCTAGGAGGTTAGAAAAAACCTTTTGGGTGTTATATTAAAATATGCCACTGGTAATAATTAAAAAATAGCATGTAGCCCTTGATGCAGATTTAACTTCGTTCTCCCATACATGAGCATTCTCTTATACATATGACCTATGAAAAAATATTGTTTCACAAGTTTATAAATCAAATGTAATCCCGATTTAGAATTTTCTCCAGAATTGATTATTTTGTGTGTTGATCTAAATCAGCTCAGATGGAAGGACACTTTACATGTTTTTTAAATATCTAAGTCAAATCGGTATATAGTGAAGTACAATGTGATAGTCAGATATGTAATCAGCTCTAGATATATTAAAAAAAGGCAACAGTTGTATGCTGCTGTTCAAAGTTCATAAATCGATTCAGAGAAAACAAATCGTTGTTACAATCTAAACCAGAAGGACACACATCACCTGTTAAGAGAAAAACAACAGAGCCACTGACATGGAAAAGGAGGATGAACAAACTAAGGGGTCATATAATACTCATCTGTTCAAGAGAAACTGACAATGTCATGGTAAATTTATATTTCTGGATTTATATGATCACAATTACAGTGCTCCTTGTCAGCTAGTGACACACTAGTCCTGTATTTGTACGAATACCTAATCATTGGTTATTTGCATGACATGTAGCTGACTGAGGAGTATATAATATTTCAAATCTGACATATTTACGAAATGATTCATTGATTCTCATTTCGAAATGGAAATTTTTTTCAGAGACAAAGATTGCGTGCTGTGCCAGTAACTGAAGCTAACTACACCTGGGAAGACTTTAGTTCAAGATTCTGGGTCTATGGACTAGAAAGAAAGGTCCATGCACCCGATTACCCTCAACAATGCTGTTGGGGATGTTCTATATTGTAAATGGTCAGATAACAAAAGGATTCCTGACGTTCTTTTTCTTTACTTGGGTATTTTGAGTAAATATTTATTGTCTACTTGGTAGATCTGTCGAAACCAATATTATCATTTAGCATTCAATCAGGGATCAATCCATGAATATATATAAATACAATCAATTAGAAAAAAAAATATTATGTCTGTCTGTTTATGTATTATGATTATGCTATTGGGTAAAAACGAAATATTATTATGTATTGAAGAGCTATTGTTTTTAAATAATCATATACACAAAAGTTGTGATCGGTTTTATCTGCCTTGATCACTTTTATTGATTGATTTTGTTTATTTCATTGTTATATGTTGTTTTTATCGAAACGAGAAACGAGAAATCTCAAGACGATTTTTTACATTATATATCTAGGATGTATCTAGTATATAGTAACAATATTCAACTCGTCTAAACATCAACCCAACAATATTCATATATATATGATAATTAGATAATATGCTGTCAAAATATGAATTGGCATTACCTTCTTATCAGACATATCAACTTTTTATAGAGAATGCATTTATCTTTATTCTTACCTTTTTTTTCACTAACATTCTGTAATATGTTGAATATTTATTTGTGGGTACTGAACATACTGTTAACTATAACAATCCTGAAATTAAGGTGAACTCTTTGCAACATGTCAAATTATTATATTGTTTCCGGATAAATACTGAAACTATTCCCTAAGTTTGTCAAGTCTGTAGTATAATCATTATTGATATGGTCTTGTATTGAATGTCACATACATATTCTTTTAGTAGCTGTAGAATAGTTTAGATGACGTTTTGCAATCTACAAATAGAGATTACTCTGTGTGCAATATGTAATACATATTATATTTAAGATATATTTTTATAATTGAAGTAGAGTTATTAAAATTGCAAACTACAATTCACTGAAACATAATAATGTTATGAATGAAACATTAGCATTAACTCAAATTTACATTTCTACAAAACCGCAATGATGTCTATTTGAAAACATGAATGTATGTAAATTTATTGTGAATAGTTCCAGTATTACATGTTCAACAATCAATTTTATTCTGTGATAGTATTGATATTTTGATTTTATCTTTTATTAACCATGATTTTGTAAACTGTTAGTTATTATCTTGGAAATACAAATGTATTTTTTTTCAATAAAACTTTCAATTCTGTTTTGATGATTTTTTTAACTAAACAAGCCGTCCAACCCCAACATATAAGTTCTGTCATCGTCAATGATACTTATACGTTAAATTTATATCAAATTCTGCTCCACTAAAGATGGTCATGCTTAAAACGAAATGAAAAGTCAAAATCAGCGATAGACAATTGCGGATTGATAGGGGTATATTTGTATCCATTAGGTCTACCGAGAAATAACTCAGAATAAACAACACAGTCCTAAAAAAAATCTTAAGTGAAAAAATAGGGACACAGATACCAGACCTACGTTTCGTCTCAAAAGATTAACCAGTTGCACTCGAATAAAGAAAGTTTGAAGATCAAATGAAATCAATAACGAAGATGAAAAGCAACATTTAAATAGCATATCAGATTGTGCCTGAACCAGATAAAACCATCTATATATGCATGATAGATCAGAACCTGTAAGTAATTAGAATATTTCTTCAGCGTAAATGTGTCCAAAAATGACTGCATCAATGATATTTCATGTTGTAACAGATCAGGTTAATGGAGACGAAACGTTCACCAGCATTGGCTTTGACCCAGTAATAGATAACCGTGTGGTCTTTTTGACTAAGCAGTATATGCTTTGATATTTGTTTATAAATCAGTTCCAAAAGATTTTAAATTTAACTATGCTACAGATGGTCTGTTTTGTTCAAACATTGTTGACAATATTATGGAATTTGATGCGACTGTCATACAAGTGAGAGGTTAAGCGCTATAAAACCATGTTTAATCCTCAATTTTCTACATAATAAAATGCATGTACCAAGTCAGGAATGTAGCATTTGTCAATTTGTTTGATGAATTTGATCTTTTGATTTTGTCATTCTATTAGGGTCTTTCCGTTTTGAATTTTCTTCGGAGTTCAGTATTTTTGTGATTTTACTTTTTCATATTAGTATTCTAAACAGTCTAAAAAGGAAGGAAGCATGTCAGGTAATGCTAGAGCAACATACAAGATCTACAACACAAATTATGCGGAGTTTATGGCCACGCCAGCAAGTATTTTTACAGTAAGAGTCTTAAGCACATTTAAAGCAATAGTAGGTGATGCATTTAAATATTTTAATGTATACTCATGATGAATAGACATATCAATAAAATCAAAAGTTACAAATTAAAAGGTTTCTTGTTCTTCTGTTCACTCGTGTAACCAACACCAATCTGCAAAATATTTCCTGAAAAATATGAGATAAGCTAATTTAACAACAATTTGTCTAAGTAAAAAGGTATACAAATGATTCAAAATTAAAAGCAGACCGTTGAATATGTTCACTACAACACATGACGATTGTTAACGCTTTTTGTAACTGTAAATTGTTCTTAATGCTCAGTCTCTTTATTTTCTATGTTGGGTATATAGACTGTTGTTTCTCTTCTGGTCTTTTTCTTTTCCACTAACGAATTTGTCTATGGTACATTCCGCATCTCATATTTTTGTTTTGACTGTTTAAAAGGTAATTTCAAAAAGCCTCGCAAATATTTAATGCACATTCAGAACTTAATTTACTCTTTTGAAAAAATGATTTAATTACAACATATACTTCTTGATGTTCCTATTGCTCATTTGATTCAAGATTGCAATTTTACGTTAAAAAGTTATACACGTAGTTGAAGTTTAATTAAAAATCACCATTAATTTGACTTTTTCGGGCATTTACATCTTTCTTCTGGTGGAATGTCTTTCAAACATTTTTCAATATGATTTCCACATCCTGAAAATACAAAAAATATACACGCAGGTTATCCAGTGTTACATAATTAACTGGTTTTTCAATTATGGTATGAAATATTTTGTAATTCTCATAGACATTTTCGTCTATTTCAACGGTAAATACACATGACGTATTGACACATTTGTTTTGGACTTTTGGATCCTCAATGCTCTTCAACTATACCTTTTTGGCTTTACAAATATTTTGATATGAGCGTCACTTATGAGTCTTATGTAGACGAAACGCTTGTCTGGCGTACTAAATTATAATCCTGGTTCCTTTGATAACTTTTATACTACCTATTCACTTTTTAAGGGTCATACAATACATTCGCAAGGAAGCTAATAATGCCGTTAACGTAAAAAAAAAATTCTTTTAATCATTTGTTTTAACTGAAATGAACGCTAACCATTTGAACATACTTCAGATGGGATATACTTTCGACACATATTCTTCATAGATGCATATTTTAGAATTACCATAGCTTAAATAATAAGGTCTTTGCATCAGAAATTAACTACATGCATGATACGAGTTATGATCTTCAAGTATATATTATGATGTTATGATACTTAACCCCTAACGGGAGTGTTAGCACATAATATTCATATGATGTAGACATGACCTTTCAAACAGTTGAATGTTTGTCTTGAGCTGGCACATCAATAACTGCTAGCACTTTTTTTAATTTGTGTATCTTTGTCATTTTGTTAAATTTCTTCTGTTAACTATATTCTGACATCAGACTCAGACGCCTTTTTAAATTAGTTTAACTGTGTGTTATGCTACGTGTACATTAGTTAGAGGTATGGGGAAGGGTTGGGATCTCAATAAACATGTTTAACCCCTCTGCATGTTTGCGCCTCTCAAAAGTTAGGAGCTTCAGACCTTTGTTAGTCTTGTATGGTTTTTTTTATAGTTTTATTTCATTTATATGTTGCAGAGTTTAAATTTACTTTCGTTTTCATCGAACTAGTACACTTGAGGTGTTTTCTAATCCTTGGTCGGGATTTTGTCACTTTGGCACCTCCCCATTGCCATTCTCAATTTTAGCTTGGAATCAATTAAATTGAAAAATTGATAAACATGGATTACATTTTTGAGAAATTCCAAATGCTTATTTTTAATTCGCTTGCTTATTTCTTTTGATACAAAATGTTAGGTATATATATTTGTGCATAAGGATAGAAGAAATGTAGCAACGGCATAATCTATATAAAAACAAAAAACGAAAAACACTTATTAACCACATCAACAAACGACAACAACTGAACAACAGGTGACGTAGGACAGATGTAAACAAATGAATAGAATGTAATGAAATGAGTACAGGTAAAAAGCTTACCTGCCCATGTTGGCTTGTTACATGATTCGCAGGTTACTTTGAAACACATTTTGATTTTCTTGTTAACGTTCAGGAAACCCAGTTGAAGTACACAACTCCTCACTAAATAAGATACCAGTCTTTTTCAAGTGGAGTTCAATATATTATTTGCTATATTTAAACAAAATTTATATCTTAAAACGTGATAGAATTTTAAATATGCGCATGTCTTTATCTTTGCCAATATTACATATGTAATTTTATTATTATACAGTTTTAACAATCACGCAAATTTACGGATCGTTTAAAGGATTAATTAACGTATGTGAGTTAGCTATGCGTGGAACAAGCATTGTACACATTAGTATGGGGTTACCCAACTGTATTTTAAATAATGTTCGAAAAATGTAAAAATGTATTTCTCGAATATTAATAAACTTTAAATCTATATGTAAGTAGAGATTGTTAGATAAATTGAAAACAAAATTTATTTTTCTGTGTACTGTATTATGTCTGTTGTTCATCTGTAAATCTTTTTTCTTTCTGTCATTTCGTTGATTGTCAATCAGTAAAACATGGTTTTCGATGGCTTTGTTGGTACCTTCGTGTCTTGGGTACTCAGTTTCAAAAAGTGACAATGCACACGAAAACGCCAAACAATTCTAAAATATGTTGAAATTTGTATGACTGTTGTGTTAATATTGTGTTAATCAATGGGTTATATTTTGTGTGGGTTTTTTATTTGATTGACACATATTGGCATCATTTGCAAATAAAATCACAATGAAAAGGAAACTTAGAAATAGAAATGAATGTATTCATTATGCACGATAAAGTTATTCATTTTATGACAGATTGAATATTTTTCTACCAAATGTATCTATCTATTTACTTCTTGAAAAAATATTTTCCTTGCATTATTAAGTGATTAAGTGATTTTGCGAATTTATGTTTTGTGCCTTTGGGTTTATACCTCTCACAACTGTGGCTGATTTAAGTTTTAAATCTACCTTACCTGAATAGATCATTCACTTAAAAACACGTCGTGCATATGCATTCAAATACATTATCTAACACATTGCTGTTTTGTCATTCAACCAAAGTGACGACTTTGTAAATTATACTGATGTTTAAATCTGCCCACAATATTCATACAAATCTAATTGAAAGTAATTAATAATACCCTTTTCATACGATAGCTTTTGTTTTTACAATAATCCTTATTTGTTTACAATTAAAACGCAGTATCTATCACTCCCTTTTTTCTAAAGACTATCCTGAAGTCCTATCATTACTCGCCTCACAGTTTTTTGTGACGAATGTATGTCTGAAATCACGATTTGCAATTTTCGTTCTTGGTCATTGACTGATAAAATTATTTACTTGATGCTTGAGAAATTGACGAAATATATATTTTGATAATACGAAGCAAATTTATGTGTTTATGTTCAACGCATGTAACTGAGCACATAATGTTCCACATCTGATTTGTAATTGTACTATGTTTTGACTGATTAGTATATGTCTCAATGCAGGTATTATACCGTAGGAACGAGAGTATCTCGAAGAATCTCATTATTAATAAATATTATAAAACACCACATTCGATGTCCTGCCTTTCTGAATAGCACATGTATTGTTAACCACTTATGTTGTTTATTCTTTCGTTTTCTATGTTGTGTCATGTGTACTATTGTTTGTCTGTTTGTCTTTTTCATTTTTAACCATGGGGTTGTCCGTTTATTTTCGATTTATGAGTTTGACTGTCCCTCTGGTGTCTTTCGTCCCTCTTTTATCACTCTTTTCACCTCTGTGGGATTTGAATTCTTGCTTATGTGACATAGTGACAACAACATCTGCACTGTGTCTAGTGACCTATACCACTCGACCAACACAATCACAATTAGCTTTCATTAGTGGATTAAAGCAAACTGCGTTGCTACGATGTCACAGATATTTATGTATCTGGTTTTTTTTAGTGTGTGACAGCTCTACCATAGAAACTCTGCATTGGTTAAATTTATATGTATTTACATGCCAAAACGTCCAAAATACATTATCAATCTGAATCTGAACCTAACAATCATGTTATATATGAAAACTTGCAGTAGCAAATGTTTACTCTTTTCACAGTGGAATTCAAACCCATGCTAATTGGACATTATAGCATCTCTGCTAACACTGTGTACACTTTCCTGTACCACTCGATTAACAAGGCTATACACAATACAGCTTTTGTTTATCGAATAGTGCCTTTCATTGTTGGTTTTCTCTGCGATTGTAAAGGGTATATGCTTCATCGTGACATGAAGCGCTTCGGACACATGGCTTTATTTGACCTGTTGTTTTCATTTTATATGAAGATGGATTACCTTGAAGGGTTGCTTTGTTTGCCAGTCGTTAAGGATGATAAAATTATCCATACAGTCATATCATTATGTTTTAATTTGATACATTTAAAAAATAATAAAAAGCAAAAATACCGAACTACAAGAAAATTCAAAACGAAAAGTTACTACGTAAGTGAAAAGTTTCCATTCGATAACATATCAGTAATAGGTCAGTGGCAATTACACATATATCGACTGCTTGGCCTATCATTGCAACATCAGATGAAAATACGAAGAAACTGACGAAGAAAGACATTTATAATTCAACGAAAATGTTATTTATCTAAAGTCGTGTTAAAAAATGGGGGTACAGCAGTCAACATGTGTTTTATATCTCATTGCCGTAACTTTAAAAGGATGACCGTCAATTCTAACAAATATCCGTAATGGTATTCATAGCTTTTTGATGAGTTTGTCTCAATAGCGGCTCGGTTAGCTATGACCAACGCGTGTGTGTGGCATAATAAGTTGGTCATAGCTAACCGAGCCGCTATTGAGACAAACTCATCAAAAACTTATGAATACCAATACGGATATTTGTTAGAATTGACGATCATCCTTTTAAAGTTACGGCAATGAGATATAAAACACATGTTGACTGCTCTACCCCCCTTTTTACATTTTCGCCAAACAGTTTGTTTGGTTTGTTCACCCATCCTTGTAAATATAAAGGAATTTGATGCGACTGTCATCGTGATAAGTGAGAGGTTTAGCTAGCTTTAAACCAGGTCTAAAGTTCGTTTCTGTGTATGTTACATTTCGGTGTTGTGTCTCTGTTGTGTCGTAGTTCTCTTATATTTGATACGTTTCCCTAAGTTTTAGTCTGTAACCAGGATTTGTTTTTTCTCTATCGATTTATGAATTTTGAACAGCGGTATACTACTATTGCCTTTATTAATTTATTATTTTCTACATAAGAAAATGCCTGAACCAATTCAGGAATATGACAGCTGTTCTCTTTTCGTTTTATGTGTTTAAGCTTTTGATTTTGCCATTTGGTGAAGGACTTTTCCGTTTCGAATTTTCATTGAAGTTCAGTATTTTTGTGATTTTACTTTTTACTTTACGCTTTGTTCTTGTGGTTTGTTATTCCTACAAGTCGCTGATATGGTATTTTCTGACACTGAAATATACCTGCAGTCAGAACACATGTCATCAATTGGGTGTTTTTTCTTAATTAAGTCTCGATGAACTATACCGATGTAATTATTGCATGACGTAAAGCCTCAATTATATTACCGTGGATACTAATCAGTTTTTTCTTTTTTTTTAATATACAAACAATAATTGTACAGGTATAATTTCCTATATATACGTAAATGTTAATATGTATTTCATTATTTACAAGTCATGTTATTTGAGCAGATTTACAATGTCTGAAAATCTATAAAAGAGGGACGAAAGATACCAGAGGGAGAGTCAAATATAGTGAAGTTCTAGGAATTTAGATACTGTCATATCTATTTTAAAATCGCTGTCGGAATGAATACATCGAACTTTGTTGTTATTACGATTTGTTCTCTACTGTTTGTTGTTCATATTTGTGTAATTGGACTTGTGGTAAAAACCAAGAACTGGTCAGCAAGTAGATTTCTATCTTTAGCTTTATATCTGAGTATAAGTGATGCAGTTATGATGGTCGAAGCTATTTGGCAAGCAGTAGTTAGAGGAATATTAACTGAAAGTACCCGTGATAGCTATCATACACAGTGTATCATTCTGTATAACTTAACATCAGGAACAGTTACATTTTCACTTTTGCAAACTCTATTTATATGCTTTGAACGACTTAATGCTACATTTACAGTTTCAAGTCTTATTTTAAGACGACTTACCAGTAATGTTGCTGTAGGAGTTGGATTTTTAGTGGTCCATTTATATGCTTTGATTCGATATTTACTAGTTATTTTTGCAGAGGAGAATTTCGTCCAATCAAATGGATGCGATATATCATACACGTTTCAGAAAGGATTTCTTCATTTTAATGCAATACCGAAAGTTGTGTTAGTAGTTCTAATTGCTGGATGTTACGTGACAATAATAATTAGAATTGTAAAACGTAAGAGTAAAGTATTCACCATTAATGGATTAACTGAATTACAAGAAAAGAAAAAGAAAAAAACTGCTCAAAAGATGCGCAGCAATGTGATAACATTAAGTTGTATCATCGTTGTTTCCGTTTGCTCAATAATTCCCAGAACAGTTTATGGATTGTATATTCAAAACTTTGCAGACTCGAACGAAGAAACACCTACGATTGCCTTTGTAGTCAATTGGCTTTTGTTATTGAATCCAGTATGTGATCCATTTATTTACATTTTCAGGCTAAACAAACTTAGGGAAAGTGTTCGTGATTTTGCGAATCAGAACTTAACGTTAAATCTGACTGTTTTCAATGTAAATGCAGTAAACAACTCAGCCTGAAACTGTTCAAAGGGGTATGAACAATTCCTCTTGAATTTGATTCACCTACATGATCAATATCTTTATATTATTGAAACTTAGTGAAATTAAATTTCAAATAGATTTTTCTACATTTTTAGTCACAGGCAAACAATCAATTTGACTTACTTAACATTATGTCAAGGATTATACATAAAACTGGATTGAAGAGACAATAAATAAAATTTATTTTATAAAATTATATTTAAACAAATTTTAGAAACATAAATATTAACATTGTTTGCACAGTCAAATTATCAATTATTGTCGCTACAATGTAAATTTGGATAACACTTAATATTGAATCTGATACACGTTGAAGAGAAGTTACCTTTTTATTAGAAACATCGGAAGGTGCAAAACAAGTTAATTAGTCACTTCAAATTGACTGTAAAATCCGAGCAAAAGTACATGTGTTGTAGCAAATCGATGATATATAGTCGTTTCAGTCCTTTCTTTAACGATGGTCATTACATTTTCATGATCAACATGTAGAATCGGTATCAATGCATCACAACCAATGTTGAAAACCTCAAAACCCTGCCAGGCGTGCTTTCTGTCTGTTTCCCTGTACATTTAGTTTCATTGGCTTGCTAAGAGAGAGGCAAATGTCACCATAGAAAAATCCAAACACATAAGTCGAAATCAAACTAACAATGCCATAGCATTAAACGAAGTACAACACAGAGACAAACAACAGCATACAAGCACAACTTAGCAAACTAAGATCTAGCAACCGAACCAACAAAACCGGGAATGATCTCGTTTGCTCCGGACATGTAAACAGATTCTGTTCCACATGTGGCACCGTCGTAATACTCATGTTTGCACAAACCATCTAATACATCTAATTCAATGATGTCACATTCGAGGAAAAGAGCACGGATTGCGGTTATAACAATTGAAACATACCCGTTGTCATTCGGCATCTGTGAAACTTATACTCCATTAACTGTCAACCATCTCGTTTTGGCTTCCTTAAATCTTTCACTATAACTCTGAAGTCCTTGTTTTTATATAAAAAAAAACCAACATAAAACAGATAAATGATTACCTTGATTGCCATTTGATTTACAAAAGTTACATGTACAATGTAACGTCCATAATAAGTAATGGAAAGGACTAATGGTAGCATCAATATCGTACATAAATAGCCAGCTATAAAAAAAAAAAAACACAAAAAAAACACTAACACGGCATTTATAACAAAATCTTGATAGAAACCAAAAAAAAATTACATTATTTAACAACAACTAATACTAATATGCGACAGGCATGTCAAATGCAACAGGGTTTAAATAATTAACCTCAACCCTCTCCAATAAAGGATATTGGTATAACAGCACAAAATAAGAATAAACTTAAACATTGGTTGAAAAGTGCTCGATTAAATCCTAGTTCACTAGTTATAGTCTTAGAGCGGACTTCAGAAGTATGATTTACATCCAATTCATTTTAATTTGAGTAAATAAAATTTGTTTAAATTAATGATAGTCTGGACAGGCTTCAAATTCAGTTGTAAAGGGTTCAATTCGTTACGAATTCATTCAAATCAGACTGTCCAATTTCGTTGGATAAGGTCTTGATTCATCAACAATACTGTAGTAACAGTAAGGACAGACTGTCAAGTTCAGTTCGTATGGGCTTCACTCATCATTAATTCCCTTATAACTGTAAGAAATGACTGACTTATTCAGTTTGAGAGGGTCCGACTCATACCAAGATCAATAACGACTGCCAAATTCACTTTGAAATCCCTAAATGGTCCGTGTAACACTTATCAATTCAAAGTTTTAAAAAGTTTTGAAATTTTAGATTTTTGGAATTTTGATCCAAGTTTTAAAATATCAAAATTTCAAATTGTGTTAATGTTTTGAAATTTTGAAATTTTAACCAAATTACTAAAATATCAAAATTCTAAATATCGTTTATAAATTTGATATTTTAGAAAATTGATCAAACTTTTAAAATACTAAACCTAATGTGCAATTTTGATTATTTCACTTTTTGAAAGTTTAATTTTTTAAATGTTTGCTTAAAATATCAAAAATATAAAGGGGCGACCAGAGGGGTACCTGTAATCACTGATGTAAAAAAGGCTCTGATAAGAACTATTCTTAGTTATAAATAAATAGCATGAACTATATCAAATCATTCTTAATAACAAAATAAATAATGAAAAGAAGAAGTCGGTTTTTTTTTTATGAAACATATTAGACATCACATGGGATAACAGTATCCTGAAATTTTAAGGTTGTGCATCTATCAAAAAAAAATATAATTAAACCTATTTAAACCGGAATCAACTACGTTGATTTAAATCTCTTATATAAGGTTAGCGTTTGAGATAAATAATTCAAAGCGATTTTGTGTTCCCAGTGCCAAACATTTAGAAGTATCAGTGAAAAATGACCAACTCGCAGTAAACCATATAGTATTATTCGCCGTTTTGACGTTCCTGATGAAGGTAGATCCAGAAGAAGCGCCTAGGTGGGCTGGCATACAACTTAAAATGTTTTCCTTTCTTGTTTATCGATTGCATGATGATAATATATTGCCTTTTATGATGTATTTCAGTTCAAAGAAATGATACGGAAGGAATACTTAAATATAGCGTCGCAATAAAAGTTGTGTTAGGCGTATTTCAGCTGGCACCTAGACAAAAAAGTGTACTGGTTCAGCGATTATAGACGTAATACTAAACTCCGAAACATAACAATGAACTAAAATCAAAATCATACAAGACTTAGAAGGACAGAGGCTCCTGGATTGGGACAGGCGCACAAATGAGGCGGGGTTTAACATGTTTCGTGAGATCACAACCCTCCCCTATACCTCTAGCCAATAAAGAATGAAAAACACACAGTAATACGAACAGTAAAACGCACTTCAATAGGAAATCCAAGTCCTATGTCAGAATAGGAAACAAACTAAGAAACTAATTAACATGCATGACAATGATAATAAAATAACAAAGGAGTACTATACATAAGGCTAGCAGTTACTGTCATACGCCAGCTCCTGCGAGACCTCAATTAAACTTATTGAAAGGTTTTATATGTCCTCATTATGCACACTCTCTCCCTGTTGCATTTATTGCTAATTTGTTCCAGAAAATTCATGAAATATTTGTCACTGGCAACAACAAAAAATCGATAATTTAAAATAGGTTGTTTACACACAAATTACGAAGAAACGTAAGATTCAACTTCCGAGGACAAAGTTGCCCTTATAGATGGATTTAAATATGTTTTAACTTCACTTTGGTCAAACACCTCTTTAATTGTTTCGCTCTTATTTTGCTTGAATTTCAAATTTCAGTTTCAGCGTTCCGTATGCGAATTCTTTACTTCAAATTCTGCGTTTAACATTGTACTGGTTTTTCGAGAGTGACATTGGTGTACGGCCAAAAATGGAAAAAATCCATCATGCAGCTGGCAGTGTGGCTTCTCTTTGCACGCCCCATTCTGACTGGGTGTACATGTGAACTTTTAGTTTGCTAAAAGTCGATTGTCGTACGATAACCTCAAATATAAATACCCAAATAACAAAATGTAAATACGGGACATTAATATCCTTTAATACAAAAAAATCTATTCCTTTTGTTTACTATAATAAAACAGTGGTTGATTTAGAACCTATAATGGAGCTACGTGTATGATAACCAGTCCAAACGTTGTCTTTAAGGTAGTAACCATGTAACTTTAAAAGTGGGGTGAGGTTTTTTTGTCGAAGCGCGAACAATTTTATTAAGTTTTTCATCGCCATTAATCAACTTGTCTGGTTCAAAATTTAACACTGAAAGGCATGGATAATTTTTCTTTTGTCCTCTTCTGGCACAGAATATTATATCATCAAATTAGGGATCAGAATATTTTAATGTACCATTATCGAAGCCCCTAGTGGTAGTATCAAGTAAAAAACAGGGACTTTCTAAATATTGGTTCCCCAGACGATTACCATTTATCGCTGATAAAAACGTTTGAAAACAATTTTCAACTTTCAAAATGCCGACACCTACAACTGGATAGATGGGTGCTTAATTTAGTACAGCGGCACTATTACATAAAACATGAATGCAAGTTGGGTGCTTAATGTAGTACAGCGGTAATTATTACATAAATATGAATGCTCGTGAAAATAATGTTTAGTAGAAAATGTATATACATGCTCAACATAGCAATACTTTTTGACCTACTGCGAGTTGTTCAGTTTTTACTGTTACTCCTGTTTCTCCTAAAATATGGGTGCTAGAAAAACCAGCAGGCAAAATGGTCAATATCAGAGCCGTACGTCTGGTTTTTATATGAATTATCTTCTTTTAAGAAATATTAATTTTGTCATCCAATTTTTCACCGATTTCAACTGTCCGTTTTATTTCATACATAAACTTTTAATTATCAGTTTGTTTTTAATTCATATTGTTTCGTTTCGTTCCGCTTTTATTTCGTTTCGCTTTTTCAGGTATCCCTCTTATTGCCCCTTTTCTATTTTGATATTTTAAGCAAACATTTAAAAAATCAAACTTTCAAAAAGTGAAATAATCAAAATTGCGCGTTAGGTTTAGTATTTTAAAAGTTTGGTCAAATTTCTAAACTAACAAATTTAGAAACGATATTTAGAATTTTGATATTTTAATAATTTGGTTAAAATTTCAAAATTTCAAAACTTAAACACATTTTAATATTTTGATATTTTAAAACTTTGATCAAAATTCCAAAAATCTAAAATTTTAAAACTTTTTAAAACTTTGAATTGATAAGTGTTACACGGACCCTAAATCGCCAACAGTCAGAACAAACTCAATAAGTCCAAAACATCGCCATGACAAAAAACGAAAAGAACCAAAACAAACAATACTTTAAAAGACACAATATAGAAACCCAAAGACTGAGCAACACGAACCCAAACAAAAACAGGGAGTGTTCTCATGTGCTCCGGAAGGAAAAGCAGATACTGGTTAGCGTGTAGCATGTCGTTTTGACCATGTTAGTACAATCACGGTGAGACGTCTCATTCGTTAGGTAGCAATACACAGTTAGGAAAAAACTTAAAATTGACACTCATAATTTTTAAACACCCTCTTTCCCCTCCTGTCTAACAAAGAAGGCTTTATGTGTGTGTTATGCATGTATATACTTGTAGAAAGAAAATCTTCCATAGATTCGATTTCTAATGGTCATAAGGGTGAAATATAATCCCTTTTGGGTGTAACCATGGCAACAATCTGCATTTCTTATATACAAAATATAGCAAAAAAAGGGGGGGGGGGGGTAAACATGTCACAAAAGTCTCCAAAATTTGGTATAAAGGAAAATTTCAATGAATAACAGTGATACCTTTCCTGAATCCATAGGTTTATATCTATCAAGTGGTCCAAAAAAAAATCATATGCCTTCCTGCTCGTTTTTCCATAAAATTGAATTGAAAAGATCGAGCGCAAAATCTTTGTTGATAAACACTACAATAATTTATGGACCTATGAACGGTACGGATAGGAAAATACGGACTGTCAATCATAGAAATGGCCTATAAAACATGTTAAAATCAATCTAAATGTTCACGTAAACCCACTAAGAAGGCTATATTATTCTTCAATTATATAAAAATCAATTTTATTGTACAAAAACTTTCATATTTAAAAAATTCCATAATGCGAAACTAAACTTCTAACTGTGTATTTCTACCTTAGGTCAGATTCGAGGGAAAAAGAAACGAAATTTCGGTTATTACAATTGAAACAGATATTCCATACAAACAACTTATGATAATGCCATTAAAATTTGCGAAGTAATACTTTCAACTTTATACTTGAAACTATTGGTTTCAACGCTTCCTGGTTATAGCAGCAAACATCTGTCACATCTGTCAAGCTTAAGGAAATCATGATAAAAAAGGCAAGCTCCAACCGGGAGATGTATACTTCATATGCAGGTGCTGCTGAAATGTGGCTATATTAAATAGAAAGTTCACAGTTGGAAAGCTGAAATCATTTCTTTTTGTCGTAAAGTTTTGTTTTCAGTCGATCCTGATTTTAACTATCGTTATCAAGTAGTCCGTTTCTTTGTATTTTGTCGTTTGTTTGTGTTGTACTTTGGTGTCCCTGCTTTCCTCTGATAGTTGATGTGTTTCCCTCAGTTTTGGTTTGTAACCCGGATTTGCTTCTCTCAATTGACTTATGACTTTTAAACAGCGGTATATTACTGTTGCCTTTCATTATCTAGATGTTAGTCAAGATATGAGGCAGACTTAAGTGTATATGGTGTATCCTCTATCCGAAGTTCGATGTGATAGATGCGTTCAACATAGTCACCAAACTTTAGATTGTTTAGTTAAAGACATCATCTGCTTATCGGAAAGTGAAGTTGAAGGCTATCTTCTATACATTCTCATTAAGCAGCTGCTATATGAAGCCTCGTATCAATAAAGTTAAAGGTCGGCATGAAGAGCATAACAATTGGTTCCCATTGGAATGCCGATTGCAAATGAATAACACGTCATCCCAACGTAATAAATATGTTGTCAATCAAGAATTCAATCATCTTCATAATCTCAGTTTCATAGAATCTTTAGTAACCAGTCAAATTATTATTACGACTATATCAATGATAATTTATCTCTACACAGAAGTGCTAGTTCACTAATTACAATCGAATGAAAGGTGAGAATCATATTACTATGTTATTAACATTTCATATTAAATTTCACCAAGTCCTGCATGCGGGTAAATGAGAGAAAAGAGAAAACAACACAAAAACCAAAACTAGTAGTAATATAACACAGTGACACCTTATATCAGATTAAAACAGGTAATGTAATATTCAGTTAATTATTAATGATTAGAAAAAGAGCCAACAGCTGTAATTTGTTCACGCCATACTAACACTTCAGTATGTCATTAGCAGTTCCAGATTAAGGGGGCAGGGGCGCTCCCTGATAGAGCTACATCTATGGTTAATGCATAGACTTTTAACACATAAAAATCCTTATGTTGCATAGTCGTCCATATTTTGGAAATCCATGATGCGCATCGGATTTGGGTTATTTATTTATACCTATTGCCTAATCAGTTTCGTTATATGCTAAATAAGGAAATATAGTGAAATGATTTCTCTATGATAAAAAGAAACAAAACTGCAAGATTTACCATCAAGTCACAGAGAGAAAAGAAAAAAGAAAAAGAAAAAAAGAAAAAAAAACAGTTAGAGAAGAAATATGACTTTTAAATGACAGACAGGCTTAATCCCTCATTTTCTAGATAAGAAAATGTCTGTACCAAGTCGGGAATATGACAGTTGTTATCCATTCGTTTGATGTGTTTGAGCTTTTGGTTTTGCCAATTGCTTATGAACGTTCTGTTAAGAATTTTCCCCCGGAGTTCGATATTATTGTTTGTTTACTTTTTAAGATACATTAGAATATAACTGCAAACTTTAACTGTTGTGTCATGTGTACTATTGTGTATCTGCTTGTCTTTTTCATTTTTAGCCATGGCGTTGTCAGTTTATTTTCGATTTATGAGTTTGACTGTCCCTTTGGCATCTTTCATCCCTCTTTGTATGCCCCACCTACGTTTTTAGTGGGGCATTATGTTTTCTGGTCTGTGCGTCCGTTCGTTCGTTCATGTGTCCGTCTGTCAGTCTGTCCTTCCGTCCGTCCGTTCGTTCCGCTTCAGGTTAAAGTTTTTGGTTAAGGTAGTTTTTGATTAAGTTGAAGTCCAATCAAATTGAAACTCAGTACACATGTGTCCTATGATATGATCTTTCTAATTTTAATGCCAAATTTTGTGTTTTGACCCCAATGTCACGGTTTAATGAACATAGAAAATGATAGTTTTTGATGAAGTAGTAGCCTTATCAACTTGCAACTTTGTATACATGTTCCCTGTGATATGATCTTTCTAATTTAAATGCAAGATTAGAGTTTTTACACCAATTTCAAGGTCCACTAAACACAGAAAATGATAGTGCGTGTTGGGGTATCCTTGTACTATGGACACAAATTGAAACTCAGTACACATGTGTCCTATGACATGATCTTTCTAATTTTAATGCCAAATTTTGTGTTTTGACCCCAATGTCACGGTTTAATGAACATAGAAAATGATAGTTTTTGATGAAGTTGAAGCCTAATCAACTTGCAACTTTGTATACATGTTCCCTGTGATATGATCTTTCTAATTTAAATGCAAGATTATAGTTTTTACACCAATTTCACGGTCCACTAAACACAGAAAATGATAGTGCGTGTTGGGGCATCCTTGTACTATGGACACAAATTGAAACTCAGTACACATGTGTCCTATGATATGATCTTTCTAATTTTAATGCCAAATTTTGTGTTTTGACCCCAATGTCACGGTTTAATGAACATAGAAAATGATAGTTTTTGATGAAGTTGAAGCCTAATCAACTTGCAACTTTGTATACATGTTCCCTGTGATATGATCTTTCTAATTTAAATGCAAGATTAGAGTTTTTACACCAATTTCACGGTCCACTAAACACAGAAAATGATAGTGCGTGTTGGTGCATCCTTGTACTATGGACACATTCTTGTTTAAACTATCAAATGCGTGTATGCAGAATATTGTACGCCCCTTGATATTGAACCTGGTTAACAAATGATTTTTTTTTTAACTTTTTACTCTGAAAACAATGATATCTAATTCAATAAAATAGATAAACGTTAACATTCAGAATTTGAAAATAACACTAAAATAATTTCTTGCATACTAATGATGGAAGTTTTAACGCCCTTGCCTGGCTATGTAACAGCCCTCACATGGTCGGTAATTTTCCTTCATACGGAACCCTCAAACACAAGCATTTGAAACAATGTAGTGTATTCAAATATATAGAATCATAGGGAGCTATATGACAAAAAAACTGAGAAACATTAGCCAATTTCAGCAATGAAAGTGTGTTTTAAAGTTCGGACATCTAAGTTTTCGTATGTCATTTCTCCTGCTAATTTGCTTTGAAACTAATGCAAGCTGTGTATTAATCGTTGAAGATAATGTAATGACTTCTGGAACATTCAATATACCAGAAAACTAAATAACCAAGTATAACTCAATTTTATATCAAAATAAGAACCCCAAAAAAATGAGGAATAAACGTTTTTGTGAAAAAGAAATTTCAGTTTGAACTTTTTGAATTTTTAAAATTTGAAGATCGAAAAAGGAAAAAGGAAACAAATTGTGACTGATAAAATAAGACGATGTGGCATGATGAGCAATGAAACTATATACCAAAGACTGAAGACGAATTAGTACGTGTGGACTGTGAAGTTCATTGTACGGTCGATGATACATCTACACAACCACGCACCAAAGATCGTAGGTTATGTTGTGAACAAGTACTGGTCATCGTACGGCCATACATGTGATCGTGATGGTTATTGTTGTTTATCCATCGACCACGTGTATGTATTTGTTCAATTTGTGAACCACTTGTTTGCAAACATGTGAATTCGGTTAATGAAATTAGGCATAATGACGTAAAACATGAAATCGTGATTACTGCAAATTAATGCTTTTTTTTAAAAAGCTTGTACTACATGTTGTTTTATTTTATTGATTTTAATTAGTCTATGGGTACGTTGACCGATATAAATTATTTTGTGTTTTCGTTGTCAGATATTTGATTAATTTTGGTAAACTAATTCTCAAATTTTATGGAAATAGCATTTTTTAGATAAAGGCAACAATATTAAATCGATTGAGAGAAAACAAATCCTGGTTACAAATAAAAACCAATGGAAACACATCAACTATATGAGAATAACATCGGAACAACAAAAACACTTATGTGCAACAAATAAAGCCCCGCCAACATGCATAGAAACAGACAACTGCAATATATGGTGAGTTGAGCCTGAATTAATGCTGGACAAACCTTCCGCTCATATGACAATGCTAAAATATATCGTTAAATGACAACACTACGTGACAGGAATGCAGGACAAACAAACGCAAGAACACTCTGCAAAGAGAAATGCATACATTAATAATATGATATATAATAGTATATTTCAACATGTAAACCGCAGAATAACAACGGACATCTTCCTTTAATAGTACAGCACACCAAGAACAGTGACGTATATAAACTCTTGAAACTCAAACAATTTATTATGAGAAATTATTAGAGCTTGACATACAGTGTATACGCCTATCTAACACATTATGTAACTAATAATCTATTGTTGAAGACTGTTTGTTGCTCTCTATATGTCTTTTGAAAATGTTTGTATTTGGCTTACTGTCTCATTCAGTACGAATATCCAAAATTTACTTTCATACAAATTACGTAGAACTTAATGAGGGATGATTTTTGCATCAACCTGTTGTTCAGCCTTATTTTGACTGTATTTTAATACCATTTTTAGAACGACGAATGTGTGTATGGATTGGTTTTCGGATAAAAATGAGGGTATATAATTGTTCTCGTGACTTGAAGGTCCATTTTCAAGAAAACACCAGTTGAAATTAACATTTCAGATCAAATGAATAGTATACAGAAATAAGAAGATGTGCCGGGTATAAGTGCCAATAAGACAACTCCCCATCCAAGTCACAATTTGTACAAGTATATAACTTTATTTTTTTTTATTACTGATATGTGAAGCCCAAAAAGATGTGAATTAAGTTATATTATTTTAGCAAAACGGAAACGAGATATAAGTTAGTTTTTGGTGGGGTTCGTGTTGTTTGTTCTTTAGTTTTCTATGTTGTGTCATGTGTAATATTGTTTTTTCTGTTTGTCTTTTTAGTTTTTAGCCATGGCGTTGTCAGTTTGTTTTAGATTTATGAGTTTGACTGTCCCTTTGGTATCTTTCGTCCCTCTTGTAAAACAAACGCAGTATAAATGATCCAAGACAAATCAAATTCAATAGCATGTTTATTGCTAGCGTCTCGGAAGTTTTTCCCATGTCCTACCCCTTTTTCTTTTTTATGAAACGAATGTTACCTTTTGTAATTTGATTAGGTTTTCAATGACAGACGCACGTGCAATTATAGAAATCTTTTTTTGTTGTTGGAAATAAAACAGAATTAATGAAAGTCTTTGGATTTGTGTCCGTCAATGAAAATAACGAAATCTTGCGATACAACTATGTACTAATGTAATTATTGTCGAATGCACTAGAACAGCATAATTAAAAGAAACTTTGATAATTGACGCACCAAAAAGATCGGAAGTTGTACCTAGGAAGCTATTCATATGTTCAGCTTGTAGGCCTGTCAGCAGCTACTGTCCTTAACGTACCTGCCAACTGTCACTATTTGCGGGGGATTTCCCCTATGCAGGCTTTTAAATTGAAATTTTGAAAGAGCAATTTTGTCCACAATTGAAACAAAATAATTAATTGTATAATGACTTCGGGCTTATAAAATAAATGAAGAAGTAAAAAAAAAAAGGCATGAAAATGCATTTGCCCCCTTGAAGTTTTTTTAGGACTATGACAGCCATCTTGCACGCAAAACCCCCATGGGCATTTTGAAAAGTCTAGCTATATCTCTCACACATGGGGTATCCTTTTTCGTTAATGCATCCTAAACGGATTCTTATCACACAATAAAGATGTACTTAAAGTTTAAGATCTATGACCTAACTGAATGCCAGGGTAGGTTGTTATATCGCCCTACACTAACAAAGCTGTCCTTAGAGGTCAAACTCTCGTCCTACATTAGTCTGTTGCTATAAAAATATACTTTTCGTGATACAACGTAAAATTTTAATACTAAAACAAAAAACTTGGTGCGTCTCTTTAAGGCCAAATAGTATCATGCAAGCGAATCCGCTATATTCATGTTAGTATGTGCATTTAGTCTTTTGATGAAACTCTTTACGTGATGCTTGATCATGTTGTTGTTAGAAGGTTATAAGCCGACAGATCTTAAATAAACCCAAACAAATGGGATTTAGTCTTTCAAAATCGATGTTTATGATTTAAGGTAAATAGAAATGGGCAAACTGTCCTCTGAAGATACAGGGAAACGCTGATATGTACCTTAATGCGTTTGACAACAAACCGGGATAAACCTTGTGACGCAATATTGACTGATGTACACTATGTCTGTACACCCTGCTATGTATGTACTATATAAGTAAGGAATAGATCTACAATCAGCACATCTTGTAGGACTAATACAGGCATAAACATGAAGTACTTGGTTATAGTTCTCTTTGTCGGAGTAGCTCTTGCAGCACCATCTGAAAATAAAAGGGGTAAGTCTTTAACCTATTGTTTTGTGATCTTTTTCTGATGAATTTTAATTTCAGAGCAAATCACTTTATATGATATAAATCTTTCATTTTTGTGCAGACACAACTATTAAATACTTTTATGTTTAAAAGGCGAATTTTGGTTGATTTAACATGCTGTGACTTGCATCTGATGATCTCTGCTGATCGCTCATACGTTAGCTTAGCTAATCAAATCATTGAATTGATAACTTCATCTTAAAAACTATGCATGTGAATAAAAAGGGGGAGGTGTACGGCATTGATACAACAACCCAGGTAAAACATAAAAAGCAAATAACATCTATAGGTCAACATAGGGTTTTAAATAGACGATTTTAATCATGCTCTTTAACATGATTCCTTTATTCTACACAGCCATTTTATTGTAACAAGATACGGCAGTCATTTCATTTTGAGAATTGAAATTTTCTTTATAGTCATCTGAACTTTTTTATTTTTTTTGTCATACGACCTAATTGTATTCTTTTTTTTTTTTTTTTATCTATTGTGTGTTTCAAACGCAGTACCCTTGTAGATTTCGAAAAAGAGCAGGCTAATGCCGCTCACTACAAGGCAGAAATCGCATAGTGGAAAGGGATTGCTATAAGTTGTAATAATTTGTTTCCTAAATTACTATAAATAGATATGTTTAAACTAATCGCAGTGAATGGTTTTTCGTTAAAGGTTTTACCGTTATATAATTATGCGTCATTTCAAATCTCTATTATAAAAGGTGTCTGACTGATGCTTTTGAACAGCGTTCTTCCATTGACCAAATTCCTGTTATTTGGCTTGATTACTAGCAAGGCTTAATTAACAATTTACGGTACAAATTAAAGATTCCCAACTTACTTGTTTCAAAAGATGGAAAAAAAGAATAGTATGCTGTTCAATAACAAAAATGCGTAAATTTACATTACAAAAAATGCTAACATACGTTTTAACTTCTTCCTTTTCGAAGATCAAATATCATGAAAGAAATCACTCTTTATTTTTCGTTTCAATCTTTTATTAGATAAATAGATAATTTAACAAGAAAGATGACATTTTTTGCCAAAAACATAGGTTAAAACCAAAAAGTTCATACCAAACACAGGCAATTTTTCTTTGGATTGCCGAATTTTTTTTTTTTTACTAAGTTTGAATAAAGGTTAAGTTGTTATAACGCATATGACAAGTTATGAATAAAAAAAAATGTAACAGACTAACATAATATCTAAGCACTCCTGAAAAATGGTTTTCTTTTTCACTTTAGAAAAAAGACAAGTGCTACCAAACTGTGTCGGTGAGTAAATACAATATTTTATGATTCCTGTTTGTCCATGTTAAACGAACATACAGCACATTCCTCCAGTTAATCAAACGATGGATACGTTTGGTCATATTTTTATGACGGGTTGCATTCAATGTTACTTTTATAACCCAATAAGTAAACAGTTATTGTATGTTGCAACCTGCATGGAAAAATAAGTTTACACTTTGATATCTAAAACACACTTGTGAAGCTAGCAATTTTGAAATAATATCTTACCGTGAAGAAACAATGTCTATAAATGTCAATAAAATATACAATGTGCCATCAAGGTAGATAAATATCTACTATAGATCGTACGTTTTCAATATGACTTGCTTAAATGCTGCTTTTAAAAAAAAGTTCTGACCATTCATGTACTATTTCAGATTCATACCAGAATGTGGTCAACCCTTGCAGGAGTAATGCTAACAATAGAGTATACTATCCTCATCCACGTGACCAAACAAAATTCCTCCAATGTGATGTTTTCGGACGAATGTTTGTTATTCAGTGCCCAGCTGGTGAGATCTATAACCAAGCTACTACTACATGTATCAAACTACAGGTAATATATGATGAGAACCTCTCTAAAAACTTAAGACAATGAGTCATAGGACATTTAGAAAAACACTTTCGCAACTTACTTTACCATTCAATTTTAGACATCTCAATGTTTAACTGTAGTGTAACTTTGAACGATAGTTTCATATATGTTTTTTTGTTATAAATTTAAGTAAATTATTACATTTACTTAATTACGTACAAATTTTATTTCATGTAAAGTATATCTTGCTTCTAGTATACAAAGTAGACCAAGTATATGACTGACATGCCTGATTGGTTAAAATAGAGTACTTAAAACATTTTATTTTAGTACATGCATCCTTTATCTCAGAAACAGATTTTGACTAAATCGAAATTAATTGTTAAAAACTCTTCGTCAGTAACATATTAGTGGGTTTTCTGAGTACAAATAAAAAATGGGTATAAATAATAATAGTTTCGCATGAGCAAATACTTTTTTTTCTATTACAGACCACAACATCACAGACAACAAACACCGGAGTACAAAATCCTTGTACGACTGCTAACGTCAACAGCGGCAAAATTTACTTCTCTGTAGCTACAGATAGTCATCAATTTATTGAATGTGATCTCAATGGAAACGCAAACGTCCTAACATGTCCATCACAGTTACTCTGGGACGAAAACCGTCTGTCATGTGTTTATCAATTCCAGACTGGGGTTATGGTTACAACACCCAATCCAAATGGTGGCTTAGGAGGTAAATTTAATTATAAAATTATAAAATGGCAAAATGGCCTGCTTTTCTAAAGAGAGTGTCAACCCATCTTGTTACATTCCATAATCATGTAACCATTTGAAAATAAACAATTTCATATTTTATTGAAAAATGCTCTAAAATTACCTTTTGAAGTTGAATTATTTCTGTTCTAACATCTTCTCTTCAGTATTGGTTATTACGACCTACCTAAAAATCTTCAGAACGCTGGCACTTTGAACCATTATATTCTGCTCTACTTCAGATTATTGCTTGATGTTATGTCAACTGAGTTCAGACCTAAAGAAAAATCTCAAATCGTATATGAAAAAATCATGAAAAAGCTATCTCCTGTAAGGAAGAAAACCGTGCCAACTCCGTATGCAGTAAATATTCTGTCAATATATACAATTCAATCTTCTGTTTTAGGTATAGCCAATCCTTGTAGAGGATCTGCAACAAGCCATCAGTTTTTCTCCCATCCAGACGCTACCAAATTCATCCAATGTGACATTGCTGGTGATGCCTTTGTTTTATCCTGCCCTTCAGGATTAGTCTGGAACCAGTTCGCCACCACATGTGTCTCACCCTACAATATGGTCGCCGGTAGATAGACTTTTTGATGCAAATTACACAATGAGGATTAACTGAAAGTGAAGAGATCGCAACTTGTCATAATATATTTGATTCAATAAAAAAAACTCTGGTTCTTGTTAAACTTTGTTGAGATTAGTTTCTATTTCTATATATACTTTACTGACAGTGTTAGATAAGAAACAGTTCTTACCCATCCCATAATGCATCTACTAACTCTTTCAGTGAAGATGTCTTTGTGATGTTGTAAATGGAAATGTGTGCAAGGCTATCAGCCTAAATGCATTGATATTGTATACCAAGTGAATTGTTCATTGTTGAAGTCCGTACGGTGACCTATAGTTAATACCTTCTATGTCATATTATTCTTGTCAAGAGTTGTCCAAGAGCAATCATACCACATTATTTTATTTTTATATTGCATATCAGGTGTGCAAGCACTAAATACTCATTTGTTTATCGACGTGATCAGTTAGTCCTTATCTTACATTTTTTGGCAGAAAAAAAAATGTATTGCTTAATTTCTGTTAAACTCAAATTCTGCTCATAGTAAAATGTTTAAAATGAAGTTTTTTTATGCGTTCGTTTTAAGCACACAGTATGTTACTGACAGATACTCTTTGTATTCCTAACATAGCATAATCATTAAACAGCTACACCAAGAACATACGATACGTTAACCCACAAATCAGTGAGAACAAGAAAATAGAACATTGATTCCGTTCGTCCGAAGCCATTTTTTTTTTTTCAAGATTTACCTTCATCAGAAACGCTTAAACCAAACATTAAGTGTTGAGACGTGAAGAGCGATATGACAAAGGATACTAGAATAGGTCGATTAATTCACGATTTTTGGTGAGGGGTTGGAACTTTAGTTGTTTTCCAATTTAACAATAGGAACAGGATTTTGTC